>NW_023367379.1:0-80000 GCF_902167145.1 Zea mays
CTATTTCCTAGATACCCATGCAGGGGACTTCGCGGTGGAATGAATCAACTCGAAAAATCCCTAAACTAAAAAAGACCTAAAGTTAAGGATTTATCAATGGGTAATGTTGCTCCAATACCTAACCAAAGAGCTACTGCAGTACCGATTAAAAAAACGGTCGTAGCTACTGGGCGACGAAATGGATTTTGGAATTTATTGACATTCTCTAGAAAGGGTACTGTCAATAAGCCCGTTGGCACAGAAACCATTAAGAGAACGCCCAATAACTTATTGGGTACTGTACGGAGTATTTGAAATACGGGAAAGAAGTACCACTCGGGTAATATTTCCAAAGGAGTTGCAAACGGATCCGCCGGTTCACCAATCATTGACGGCTCTAGAACCGCTAAACCTACATTACACGCAATAGTACCTAGAATTACTACTGGAAAAATGTATAAAAGATCGTTGGGCCACGCGGGTTCCCCATAATAATTATGTCCCATCCCTTTAGCTAATTTTGCTCTTAATACAGGATCATTTAAGTCAGGTTTCTTTGTTATTGGGATAGGTGAATTCTTTAGGATCCATCCCCCAAAGGAACCGGACATGAGAATTTTTCATCATCCGGCTCGAGCAAGAATGAAAGAAATAAGACCGTGGAGGATCCACAATAGAATAGGGGTATATAATGACTCAATGACTCAAGGTAAGAAAAACTTTATCAAATTATCTTTTCCGAAGTTGCGCCTATAACTACTCATTGAAAAGAATCCTATTCTTATGCTTAAATGCTCAATATCCAAGTGGGCTTACAAATTTGATCATGATCAATTGCTTTGTGGATTGTCTCTTGATTAGTTGTTGTTTATCCCCTCGATATCGCAAGTTTCTTATGTCCAAACAAAGTATTTACTTGTTACTAATAAAAAATCAAAAAGTTTAGCCTGCGTTCTTCCTTAGATCCCTTCTTTTACTCCGATAGTATTGCGGATCAAAATCGATGCAAAGAAAATGAATGCATTTCCATACTATAATAAAAAGTAAGTGTAATAAAAATTGAATTGGATCATATCACATGACTTATTCCATTTATACTCTATAGGATCTTACGGAGCCTGTTCATGGATGACATGGTTGGTGGGTATGATCATAGAAAATATTCTCCTCGAGTGAACCAGCCTATCCTTCCTAGATAGGGGACTTACGTGTTGATTGGATGCGGAGACACCTTTGGTCGTGAATTCTAATGTGGCAGATCCAATTCTCTATCTGCATGGCCAAATTAATAATTCAAGTCACACACTCCCATAATCCGCCTTATTTTCTTTCGTAAAATTCACTTCAACTATTTGTATAAAATACTTCGAAGTTGAAGAGAAGTATCCAAATGACATGTCTTATTTTACAATAACCCATGTTTGTAGCAATGAAATACCACAACCTACCCGATATGATATATGAGAATTAGAATTCTCTATGCTATGCCTTCCCTATAACGGACCCGAAATACCTTGCTTACGTATCATTGGAAAGTGCATTAACATAAATACGGCAGTAAGCAGAGGTAGTACAAAGGTATGTAAACTATAAAAACGAGTCAAAGTGGATTGGCCCACACTAGCACTTCCACGTAATAATTCCACTAAAGGGGACCCTATTACCGGAATAGCTTCGGGTACACCTGTAACAATTTTGACTGCCAATCACCAATTTGCTCCAAGGCAAAGAATAACAGTTACAACCAAATGATGCAGTCAATACAGCCAAAACCACGCCTGTGACCCAGTTAATTCACGGGGTTTTTTAAATCCACCTGTGAGATACACACGAAATACGTGCAGGATCATCATTAGAACCCTCATACTTGCTGACCATCGATGAACGATCGGATTAACCAACCAAAGTATGGCCTCCGTCATTATATATTGAACGGAGGAAAAAGCCTCTGTAACGGTCGGTCGGTAGTAAAAAGTCATAGCAAAACCGGTAGCGACTTGTACTAGAAAACAAGTAAGTGTAATTCCCCCTAAACAATAAAATATGTTGACATGAGGAGGAACATATTTACTAGTTATATCATCTGCAATTGCCTGAATCTCAAGACGTTCTTCAAACCAATCATATACTTTATTGAGATAGGTAACTAGCCCGACTCCCCCTCCGAGAACCGTATATGAAAATTTCATCTCGTACGGCTCAAGCAGAAATACACAAATTTTCAACGGATATTAGAAAAAAAGGGTTCAAAACTCCATCAGCCACGGTATTGGATCGATTTGCCTTGAAGATATGAAATAAGAAAAATCCAGAATTTCTTCTTTGTGATAATAATGCCAAAAAATCTCAAGTTGGCTCATCTGTCTTTCTTTCCCTTTGTTGATCATTAGAGGCCTCTTGACTTTTCTCTTCCCTATTTTTTTTGATTTTATTTTTGACTAGTCAAAAATAAAATCAAAATTTCTAGTGGTTTTCTGATAGAAATTATCTTGTTGCGATCCTATGAATCAGTTCAATTAAAACCTTAGATTCATACTAGAGCCACGATGATTCAGTCTCAAGATAAACAAAAGGCAAGGGTTCTTCGAATAAGAACCGCTTGATGATCATTTATTGAAAGAGAAAAGAGTTCTCTTTTGGGCAAACAAAATTGGAAGGAAGAAAATTTCTTTTTTTATTAAGAACTACTTCATTTTTTTTTTAAGTCTGGTTGCGAGGTCTAAATAGTGAGTATGAATCATAGTTCCTTTTTTTTTTGATCCACTCTATGTATTTCGTGTTCCAGATACTAGAATAAATAATATCTGACGAATTAGAATCATCTTGATAGAGATAACAGGCCCCTTCTATGTATTATCAATAGGATCAATTCTAACAAGTCACACACTCATATTCCAGAGATACCAAAACAAAAAATCCACGGTCGAACTACCAGAATGTCTAGAAATGTGGAGCTTAAAGTAGAAAGGCTTTTTTTGGATGGAAAAACTATGAAGTCATAGTTTTAGTTAGTAGAAACCTAATTCGTTAAAATTCCGTCCAGTAAAACAGAAGAATTATAAATTTCTAAAATTATAGATAGGAATATCGCGAATAAAGCCATTGCGACCCCCATAAAAGGAGTAGTCCCCCAACCCGGAGCAACTTTCCCATATTCCGAATTCAAGGGTTTCAATAAACTACCTGCGCCAGTCCGTTTTGGCTTAGGTCTAGAACTATCTTCAACGGTTTGTGTAGCCATAAATTCTATTTAATCATTGGTGTTGACTTTGTATACTATTCCGTTGTAGTTGTAAATACACGATCTTTTCATAGATCCATTGTAATCTTGAAATTCTATAAAAATGGAAACAGCAACTTTAGTCGCCATCTCCATATCTGGTTTACTTGTAAGCTTTACTGGGTATGCCTTATATACCGCGTTTGGGCAACCCTCTCAACAATTAAGAGATCCATTCGAAGAACATGGGGACTAATTGAAGTAAGAAGTCTCCCCTCCGGGGGACTTCTTACTTCAATTAAATTATTTCATTTCTTAGTCGGAACCTTAGGTGGTTCTCGGAAGAAGATAGCGAAAAAAATTATCCCTAAAGTCGAAACTAAAAGGAACGTATAAACCAATGCTTCCATAGATTCGATCCTGGTTTATTTACAATTATAACTTCCACACCTATTCACTTATCATTTGGGATCATTTCCCATATAAAAAAGAAAAAGAGTCAAAGAAAGGACAGGAGATGTTCCTCATGTCAAATCAAACAAAAAATGGAGGTGAAAGATACCATAGCAATGTGGTATCAGGCTGCCTGTCTCCTTGTAGTTGGATCTCCAACTTTTTGGAATGTTCCAAATTCCACTTGAGCATCCAAGTCTGGATCAATACCAGCAAAAACATCTCGGAACAAGGTTCGAGCGCCATGCCAAATGTGTCCGAAAAAGAAGAGCAAAGCAAAGGTAGCATGACCAAAAGTGAACCAACCCCTTGGACTGCTGCGAAAAACACCATCTGATTTCAAAGTAGCTCGATCTAATTCAAAAATTTCCCCTAATTGAGCACGCCGCGCATATTTTTTTACAGTAGCAGGATCAGAATAACTTACTCCATTAAGTTCGCCACCATAGAACTCCACCGTTACGCCTACTTGTTCAACACTATATTTGGATTCTGCTCTTCTAAAAGGAACGTCCGCTCTCACAATTCCCTCTTCATCTACCAAAACGACCGGAAATGTTTCAAAAAAAGTAGGCATACGACGTACAAAAAGCTCGCGTCCTTCTTTATCTCTAAAGACGGGATGTCCTAACCATCCAACAGCTATGCCATCCCCATTGTCCATTGAGCCTGCTCTGAATAATCCCCCCTTTGCCGGATTATTACCAATATAATCATAAAAGGCTAATTTTTCGGGAATTTTAGACCAAGCTTCTGATAAACTAAGATTTTCGGCTAACCCATCGCTAACTCTTCGATATATTTCTTGCTGAAAGTATCCCTGATCCCACTGATAACGAGTAGGCCCAAATAATTCGATTGGGGTAGTTGCTGATCCATACCACATAGTTCCGGCAACTACGAAAGCAGCAAAAAAAACAGCAGCGATACTACTGGAAAGTACAGTTTCAATATTGCCCATACGTAACCCTTTGTATAGACGTTGAGGCGGACGGACACTTAGATGGAATAGGCCCGCTAATATGCCCAAAGTACCCGCAGCAATATGATGCGAAGCTATTCCTCCCGGAACGAAAGGATCAAAACCTTCTGCACCCCACGCAGGATTTACAGCTTGTACTTTTCCAGTGAGTCCGTAAGGATCGGACACCCATATCCCAGGGCCATATAAACCCGTTACATGAAATGCACCAAAGCCAAAACAAGCCACCCCTGCAAGAAATAAATGAATTCCAAAGATCTTGGGCAAATCCAAAGAAGGTTTTCCCGTCCGCTCATCACAGAATATTTCTAGGTCCCAATATACCCAATGCCAGATAGCTGCCAAGAAACACAAGCCAGAAAACACAATATGCGCACCTGCCACACCTTCATAACTCCAAATACCCGGATTCGTTACAGTTCCTCCTGAAATACTCCAACCACCCCACGAATTCGTTATTCCTAAACGAGTCATGAAGGGGATGACGAACATACCTTGTCTCCACATTGGATCCAGAACAGGATCAGAGGGATCAAAAACCGCTAATTCGTATAAAGCCATCGAACCAGCCCAACCAGAAACTAGAGCTGTGTGCATTATATGCACCGAAAGCAATCGACCCGGATCATTCAATACGACAGTATGAACACGATACCAAGGCAAACCCATGGAAATACCCCTTTAGCAAAGAAAAATAGACACGATGTCGCTTTATTTTATCGCATTGGAAAAGACTATCCATACTTATTCTATGTACCTAACCCTTCTAGGGGATTCTATGTCAGAAAGCGTGAATATTTATTTCATTCCATTAAAAATAACAAGCCAATTCTGTTTGTAAGAAGAAAGAGAAGCAGATCTATTCTATACTCGATAAGTGCCAATATGCAATGGGTAGCTTGGGCTATTTGGAAAAACGAAGAATAGATCCTTCATCCCTCTTTGTTTATCATTCAAATCACGGATTCTTTTTTCTTTATTCAATCTGTTTTACCTTCCTTATATGTAGAATATTTCAATCTATGTATTAATAGAATCTATAGTATTCTTATAGAATAAGAAAAAAAAATGAAGATAATAAACTGCGGATTCTTTCTTTCTCTTCCATTCTTACGTTTCCATATTAAAGTGTAGTTTTTTTACTTAAATTTAATAATATTAATCTAATATGCCCATTGGTGTTCCAAAAGTACCTTACCGGATTCCCGGAGATGAAGAAGCGACTTGGGTTGACTTATACAATGTTATGTATCGAGAAAGGACACTTTTTTTAGGTCAAGAGATTCGTTGCGAGATCACAAATCATATTACAGGTCTGATGGTATATCTCAGTATAGAAGATGGAAATAGCGATATTTTTTTGTTTATAAACTCCCCTGGCGGGTGGCTAATCTCAGGAATGGCGATTTTTGATACGATGCAAACGGTGACACCTGATATATATACAATATGCCTCGGAATAGCCGCGTCCATGGCCTCCTTCATTCTGCTTGGAGGAGAACCCACCAAGCGTATAGCATTCCCTCACGCTAGGATTATGCTTCACCAACCTGCTAGTGCTTATTATCGGGCAAGGACACCAGAATTTTTACTAGAAGTGGAAGAGTTACACAAAGTTCGCGAAATGATCACAAGGGTTTATGCACTAAGAACAGGCAAGCCTTTTTGGGTTGTATCCGAAGACATGGAAAGGGATGTTTTTATGTCAGCAGACGAAGCCAAAGCTTATGGACTTGTCGATATTGTAGGGGATGAAATGATTGACGAGCACTGCGATACTGATCCAGTGTGGTTTCCAGAAATGTTTAAGGATTGGTAGTGGGTGGATTTCTTGTAAATTTATCTCAAACCTAAATTCGGGTTTTATGCTATAGAAAATAGAAATACTTCATGATGATGAATCATCAGGTTAAGATCGATCTAAACCAATCCATTTTATATATACATACGACATGCCAACGGTTAAACAACTTATTAGAAATGCAAGACAGCCAATACGAAATGCTAGAAAATCGGCCGCGCTTAAGGGATGTCCTCAGCGTCGAGGAACATGTGCTAGGGTGTATGTGCGACTCGTTCAGATCATGAGTTCAAACAAATAATAAAATTTTTGAAGTATCCATGATCGGTACCAATGAATAGGATAGAGAAGCTCTATCCTAGATTTCTATGGTATATGGAATTTATGGTTTCCTTTGGTGCAAATCCAATCATCTAGATTGGAAGAAGCAATTCCCCCATTGGTAACAAATGGTTATCCATTAAGCGGAGGAAATAGTAATAAAAAGAAAAAGGCTTATGCTCCTTTATCTTAAAAGAACGGACTAAAGGGTCAGCTACTTAGCCAACTTTCATAATTAAATACCGTCACTGTATGAATAACTCTTATTGTGAAAAGAGTTATTTACTCTATAATGGATAGGTAGAGCCAAAGAATGTGAACTATACAAGTTCACAATACCTTTTGATGAAAGAAAGGGCTCCGGTGTATAGAGAGGGCCTCGCCGTTTAAAAGGGAACCATAAAAACGATGGAACCCACTGTTTTTTTAGTATCGTTAGAATTTGTTATTTCTATGCGAAATAACTAAATAGAATAAAAAATCGTGGTTGGGAAGGTTATAGTAGCAAAAGCCATTGGAATTAATATTTTATATATCGGAATAATCCGTTTAGTTATTAATGGGAAAAAAGAGGGTTAAAAGAAGAGAAATCATTAGTTATTCATTAAGGTTAATTTGATTCAATGACCAGAGTTCCGCGAGGATATATAGCTCGGAGACGACGAACAAAAATGCGTTCATTTGCCTCAAACTTTAGGGGGGCTCATTTAAGACTTAATCGAGTGATTACTCAACAAGTAAGAAGAGCTTTTGTTTCTTCTCATCGAGATAGAGGCAGGCAAAAGAGGGATTTTCGTCGTTTGTGGATCACTCGGATAAACGCAGCAACACGGGTATATAACGTATTCAATAGTTATAGTAAATTAATACACAATCTGTCCAAGAAGGAATTGATTCTTAATCGTAAAATGCTTGCACAAGTAGCTGTATCAAATCCAAATAATCTTTACACGATTTCCAATAAAATAAGGATCATCAATTAAAGGATAAAAAAGTAATATACAGGAATAATTAAAACCGAATTCCCGGAGAGGGAACTCCGGGAAGATACAATAAATTAAGATTAAGTGGTAGGAATCGACGAGCATGTTGCAATAAATAAAAAAACTATTTATTTTTTCCCATTTTTCTTTCTTATAACAAACACAAGAATCCAAATTGGATTACTTTACTTTATATATGAGTCTGAGTCTTTCGAATAAAACATCAACAATCGGAACTTAAGTTTCGATTGTTGTTTCTTAAATTCTGGTTGGAGTTTCTTAAGTTTCGATTGGAATTGAACTTTTGTGTTAATTGAGGAATATGTCTATTTTTTCTGTGTCTAGGACCAGTAATTATTGAAATTGCCTGGGCTTGAAATTGCTTCTCATTCTCATAGTTACGAAATGGTAAGAAAGATAAAATACGAGCCTGTTTTATAGCAAGAGTAATTAATCGTTGTTGTTTCAAGGTTAATCTATTTATTCGTCTAGATAATATTTTTCCTTGTTCACTAATAAATCGATTAATTAAACTCATGTTTCTATAATCAATTCGATCCCCCGGGCCTATTCGAGAACGCCTACGAAAAGGTTGTTTGGATTTACGAAAAGGTTGCTTAGATTTACGAAAAGGTTGTTTGAATTTACGAAAAGGTTGCTTAGATTTATGAAAAGTTTGTTTGGATTTACGAAAGGGTTGCTTAGATTTACGAAAAGGTTGTTTAGATATATACATGATTTATTCCTTATTTTAAAATTTGAAAAAAAAAAATGGATTTCTTTCTTTTATTAATTTTTGATCCAGAACCAGAAGAAGTAGTCTTTCTTTGGTCCATATATTATTTGATTAAATCAAAATATACTATATAAATTGATTAAATCAAAATATACTATATAAAAATATAAAAAATCCAAATATATAAAAATAAAAACCCTCTATACATATGAAATAATATCTACCTAAAATCAGATGAGTTGATTTGTATTTAGTATTCTATCTATGTTCTATATATTTAATAAGAAGTTCTTACTCTTTCTGTTCTTTGGAAAAATCGAACACACGATGCTCCTATTTCTTTATTTCATTATGAGTGGTATGCTTGCGACAATAACGACAAAATTTTCTTAATTCTAATTGTCCGGGCGTATTGTGGCGATTCTTTTGAGTACTATATCTAGAAATCCCCGTCGATTCCTTATTGGTACCCTTTCGAACACAACTAATACATTCCAAAATAACTCGGATTCTAACATCTTTGCCCTTGGCCATGAACCTCCTTTCCTTTTTGGATCGACTTAACTTAATTCTTATACCTATTCTTTTATTCTTCTATTTTGGATCCAAAGAAAAGAAGAAGAATAAAATCCATAGAAGTTCCTAACTAAAAATGTGATTTCTAAAGATTTTGTTGTAATTCTTCGAATTATCGAACAAATCCAATCCAATAGAATACAAAATTTTTGAAATTCGTAAATTAAGTAATAAAACATAGAGAAATAATTAAAGAATACAATCCTTATCCATCTTTTCTTTCTTTTTGCTTCATATACTAAAAAAGAATTCAAAAAGGGGAAATTTTCGTCATGTCACGAAGAATTCTATCTCTCGCATAGGAATAACTAGAATTAAAAAAAAGGGAATGACAAAGCATCTGGGAATAAACGATTGATTTCTATCAATAAACCTGCTAAAGCCCCAAACCATAGAGTACTTAGCACGGGTGCTACAGAGAGATATGTTTTTATATCCCGCATTGAAAATCCTCCTTCCGTATTGGAATACATATATGATCAGATACTCTTGCCCAAGATCCTTTGTATTTCTTTTGTTTAGGCGAAATTCCTAACTAAAAAAACAAAATAAATATTATATATATATAGAATGAACCGTATAGACGAGATTTTCCTATCCCTAAAAAAGATGACCCCTTCTTCCTATACATTACTAAGGAATAGTAGTCTTTCTTTTATAGGTGAAATTTGACTGGATTTTAGTTTATACCCCTTCCTTGATTATATGAGACCAAAAACAAGAAATGACAAGAAAGTTCTATATGGATAAAGAAATAGAAGAAAATTACGATGTGGAAAACAAGAAAGGAATTGTGTACAATGGCATTGTACAACAATTTGGAAAAGGGATGTAGCGCAGCTTGGTAGCGCGTTTGTTTTGGGTACAAAATGTCACAGGTTCAAATCCTGTCATCCCTACCTATTAATTCTCTCTTCGTTATGGGCAGTAGTGGGGAGATCGATTAAAGTGGGTATAACTTGAATTTGTGGATACTATACGGACGTGAGACACGTTAGGAATAGAAAAGGATTTTCTTTTTTTTTTTGTTTTGAAAGCGCTCTTAGTTCAGTTTGGTAGAACGCGGGTCTCCAAAACCCGATGTCGTAGGTTCAAATCCTACAGAGCGTGATTCCATATATCTTATGTCGAAACTAAAATAACTTAAAAAAAAACAAAGTAGAATTGCAACTCCAATTTGACCTCCTCCAGACCAGAGAGGAGGTCAATCAAAAAAGAAATATTACTCAATCAAAGATCCAACTGATCCCCACGCCTGTATTGCAAATACGCAGTCACGAATAATCCCGCTAAAGTAATAGGAATTAGGCCTAAGACGATTCCAAATAGAAAAACTTCAATCATTTCGATTTGTTCGAGGGGATAAAAAAAGAGGTACGATCTATCTCTAAATAATAGTCTAAACTACCCACGAATCTCAATGACCAAGAAAAGAATTGGTAATTAGTGTGGAAAAGAGTCTAGAATACCAAGAATCCAAAAGAAAGATTCTTCTATTCAATTCATTTCAAATAAGACGTATCTTGTTCAAGCTAATAAATAGAGCTGGGGTTATAGTTAAAGCAGCCAGTAGAAAACCGAAATAACTAGTTATAGTAAGCATGAAGGGGTTCAATTCCATTTTTTTTACTACACTACATATGTTGGTAAAGCACTTACCTAAGTTTAAGTTATGGAAAATTCATAATTCATCGGTTATTTTAGATAATACTAAAAAACAAGATAGAGTGAGATACAGAAGTGTAAAAAAAAGAGAAAATCGATTCATCAGACGGAACATGAGTCCCTAATTCCGAATCAAGAGATTTGTTGTGGAATCTGTCAGTTAAGTAAACTAATAATATTAAGAACTAGATCATCTAACCCCATTGAAAAATGAAATTGGATTTTCGGGAGAATTTTGGAATAAAAGATAAATAAAGAATTGAATTTGAAAAAAAAAAAAAAAATTCTTTCTATTTCGGATTCGGATTATTTCTTTTTTAATAGGATGGATTTCATCCTCTTTTTGGAGCAAATTTTAACTCATTGTATTCCATATGGAATAAGAGGAGAAGAAAAGCATTCCACGACCCCCGAGGGGCCCCCTCAAAAAGGGAACTATTCCTAAAATTTACTTTTTTTTATTTATTTTTATTCGTTTTTTGAACCCCAACAAAAGTGGATTCAAAGTTACTTCAATTATCCTTTTCTTTTAAGTTCTTCTTGTAAAGTTCCATGCTTGCTGTTTGGTCAAGAAAATTAGACCTAATCCAACAAACAAGACAAGGATTGATTACGAATCTTGATTCTTCAAAGAATGTATTCCGTTTCTTTCATAACGGATTATCCGCTATTCGATTTTCTATTTATTAGATATTATTTTATGCTAACCAATTAAATTCCTTTAACTAAAAAGGGATCGATTTTGCATATACTTATCTTTGTATTGCGTCAATATGAGAATATCCTTCCTAAATTCTTTATCTTATTAATCATTAACTTAGATTTTCCCAAGATCTTGGCCGCTATTCCAAATTAAATTATTCTACTATTCCGAAGACAATGAAAATAAGTAGGACCCAAAAAATTGTGGGGTTCTATTGATGCCTTGAATAACATGTAATTTTCCTATAGACAAGGAACAAAAAAGAGAAAAAAGGAATTCTGTTTCGGGACCAAGCAAAACTGGATTGCTGTGCCATAGGAAGGATAGCTATACTAATTCGGTATACTCAAAATACACCTTTGGTACAAAATTGACAATCTCACAAGGATGAAATATCAGTAATTTTCTATTTACTGGTGGATCCCATCTTTTACGGAATCAATTCCTTTTTTGAATAAAAATTTTGGGAGCTCAGCATGTCTGGAAGCACGGGAGAACGTTCTTTTGCTGATATTATTACCAGTATTCGATACTGGGTTATTCATAGCATTACTATACCTTCCCTATTCATTGCGGGTTGGTTATTTGTCAGTACGGGTTTAGCTTATGACGTGTTTGGAAGTCCTCGACCAAACGAGTATTTCACGGAAAGCCGACAAGGAATTCCATTAATAACCGACCGTTTTGATTCTTTAGAACAACTAGATGAATTTAGTAGATCCTTTTAGGAGGCCCCCAATGACCATAGATCGAACCTATCCTATTTTTACAGTGCGATGGCTGGCTGTTCACGGATTAGCTGTACCCACGGTTTTTTTCTTGGGATCAATATCAGCAATGCAGTTCATCCAACGATAAACCAAATTCCAACTATAGAACTATGACACAATCAAACCCGAATGAACAAAATGTTGAATTGAATCGTACCAGTCTATACTGGGGTTTATTACTCATTTTTGTACTTGCTGTTTTATTTTCCAATTACTTCTTCAATTGAGAGAAAGAAAGAGAGTAGTAAGAATTCTCTTATCCCATTTGGAAGGATACCATCTTTATAACTATCCATGACTGTTTTTGTCTCTAGCATGACCACTTGAGAAAATGTGGAGGAAAGTAGGGGAAATGGCCGATACTACTGGAAGAATTCCTCTTTGGCTGATAGGTACTGTAACTGGTATTCTTGTGATTGGTTTAATAGGTGTTTTCTTTTACGGTTCGTATTCTGGATTGGGTTCATCTCTATAGTAATCGGAGGATCCAGATTGTAAACATGAAAAAGTAGGAACTTAGCGGGTCCTTACTCCCCTTTATCTGATTAGAGCGGAAAGGGCCCGCGGAATTCTTATTGTTATAACGCGGTTTTGTTCCATAATCTAGAAATTGGTTACCTATTTCTATTTGTAAAAATAACAAAGAGAAAACCTTTGCTCTGATGGTTGGAATCCCTCCATTTATTCTTTTGTTTGTTAATGATGTTAGTGAGTGAAGCAATCCATCGGTCGATTTAAAGCCCCCGCCTTTCGCCCATAAAATGGATTCACTCTTATGAAGCAACAAGAAAGAGGGGAGAGGATCCAGTATTTTATTCCATGAAGGAAGTATCCTGCAAATCGTTGATTTAGTTTAGAGTAATAAACTAATAAAACCTTAATCAAAACTACTCAACTAGCCTAAAAATCAAAACCACCCTTCCATGGGAGGGTATAGATTTTTTTTTACAAAATTTCTGTAAGTTCAAAGTTGAACTTAATTCAAAAAGTAAAGCAATTCTATTTGCTCACAAGAAATGTGTCCCCCGCCATACCTTCTTTCCCTCTGTTTGTCCACTACCGCGCCCGAACCTAAGCAAAGGAAGTCCAAAAGACAGACCCGAATAAAGAATAAATAGTAATCTTTGACAAAACAAATAAGAAGAAAAATGATTCTTACTTCGATACAAGAAGAATCGACACAAGAAAAAGGCAAAAAAGCCTTTTTCTTGTGCCCAATAGAGGATTAAGAAGACCCACAATTCCTCCTAAAAGGACTTGTTCCTTTTATTGTTCTCGTCTTTGCCTTGGATCCTCTTCTTTTGCATGAGATAGAAATAAGGAATTCCAGAAATCGAGGCTTTTTTCTCACTTGATGGTAAGAAATCCCAGGATCTAGAAATTCATTTCGTACAATTGAACCTTTTCAAACTGTTTCTTTTTGAGAACCAAAAAAACTTGTGCCAAAATAACAGATGCGAAGAAAAACAAAAGGCCTTGGACGCGCAATGGATCCTGAAGCACTATTTCTGCATCCCCCTGACCAAACCCTCCTACATTAGGATTGCTTGTTAATGGTTGATCAAGCTTGATTGATTCCCCCTCTGAAACAAGAAGTTCTGGCCCGGGAGGTATAATATCAATCACTTGGCGTCCATCCGATGCATCCACTATGGATATTTCATATCCCCCCTTTTCTTTACGTAGTATTTTTTTTACTATACCTGTTGACGTAGCATTATAGACCGTATTGTTACTCTTGCTACCGTCAGGATAGATCTGTCCCCTTCCTCGGTTTCCCCCTACATATATGGGATATTTTAAGAAATGAACGTCTTTTTTTGTAGCGGGATCGGGGGAAAGAATGGGAAAGACAATTTCACTATATTTCTTACCGGGAACAGGGCCTATCACAAGAATATTTTTTTTATTGGGACGATAACTCTGAAAAGAGAGATTTCCTATCTTTTCTTTCAACTCAGGAGAAATACGGTCGGGCGGCGCTAATTCGAATCCCTCGGGCAAAATAAGAACAGCACCCACATTCAACCCTCCCTTTTTACCATTAGCAAGAACTTGTTTCAGCTGCATATCATAAGGAATTCGAAGAACTGCTTCAAATACAGTATCAGGAAGCACTGCTTGGGGAACTTCAATATCCACAGGCTTATTAGCTAAATGGCAATTGGCACATACAATTCGTCCAGTTGCTTCCCGCGGGTTTTCATAACCCTGCTGCGCAAAAATGGGATATGCGTTTGAAATAGATGTGCGAGTTATTACGTATATCATGATCGATACAGAAATCGATCGAATCATCTGTTCCTTTAACCAAGAAAAAGTTTTTCTATTTTCCATGTCCAATCGCGGATCCCGGAATTTCTACAATAAATTAGATAGGTAGCTAAGCTAATCTAGTTCCCTATACACGAGTCTGTTGTCATTCTACTGCAATAGTTGTACTAGAATGATGAATACCTTGAGCAGGTAGAAATAGAAAGAATTTTGTTAAAAAGGAAAAGGGCTTTCTTTCTATTTCTAAAGGAAGAAAAGAAATATGCTAATTTGATTAATATTAGGAAATGAAATGAGTGAGTTTATGCTTCACTAATTGAATGATAAATGACTACAAGTGAAGGAGATAGACGGTTTAAACAAAAAAAGACCCAAAATTTCAAACACGTGTCTAGAATCACAGGAAAACTACAAACAAAAATAGTGAAAATTAGCTCGTTAGGAGCCCATCCAAGATTGTTGTAGACCCAACGAATTAGTAGTTCCCAACCGCGGGTAGAGTGAAATCCAACAAAAAAATCAGTAACTAAAAGAATAAAAAAAGCTTTTATTGAATCATTTAAGTTATAGAAAAATTCCTGAACCCAAGAATTCAAAATGACAAGTTCTTCTTTACCCAGAAAAAAAGAACCACTTAGAATAGCCAAACAGATTATATTTGTTGAGAAATGCAAAATGATATGGAGATGATCCTCATTATCTATTTTGGCCAATTGTATTATTTCCTTGTGTATTCCTATAGGAAGTTTTTGTACATGTGTCTTCGGTTTCTCTTTTATCATTTCGTCCAAGAGAAAAAGTTCCTCTAATTCTATGAATCCTTCTAGAATCCTTTTCTCTTGAATATCAGTTAAGAAAGTTTCGGATTGCCTGGTATTCCACCAATTCTTAATCCAAAGTTCCAGACATTTGTTAAAAGAGAAAGAGACTCCCCAGGGCAAAAGTACGATAAATACAAGATATAAGAAAGAAGGCAATGCTTTCTTTTTTTTCATTTTTGATCTGTAAGCTGAATATATATGATATTTCTTTTCTTTGAAGCAAAAATTCTATAACAAGGTTTGAGACCTTGTGTTTGTATCTATTTCTCTTTTTGTATACTAGTGGAATTTCATTGTATTGGGTTCTTTCTTAGATCTAAATGGAGTGGAATAGAGAAATAAAAAAAGGCCTTTCGTATAAAAATGGAAGAATAGTATGCCATATATCTCACTTGGACAAAACAAATTCGAAGCAATTTTCTCTTATCCTCGTTTGTTCCTTCCTTTACTTTAGATAAATACTCGAAAATCCCCTTACAATTGCAAAAAATTGCAATTGGTACTCAAAATACTTCAATTGGTACACGCAAGAAATAGGCCAATTCGGCAGCTTTTTGTTCAATTTCTCGTGGAGTAAAAAACTTCTCATCAGTACGAGTCAAGGGAATGACCCCCCTGGCCCCGGATTTCCATATAAAGGATACGACGAGGATAAAGACCCTCTTTAACCTGAATTCCTAATTGATTGGATATCCCGCACAAGGAATTGAAGGAAGATGCGACGTTTTATTCCAGGGAATCCCCAACGAAAAATGCACACTATTCCCTCTTTTCTATCGAATCGGTCATAACCACTGCCTACATTCCATAAAATAGTGCACCACAAATAGGGAGCTAATGAATAGGCCCGCGATTCCGTAGAAAGACATCACGACCCCCCTGTGGAAAAAAAAGAATTTGTTGAGATGGAAGTACAGATATCATATTCTTACCAAGATAACTGGAAGCCCCAACCGCTAAGAATCCTAATGAACCTAGAAAAAGAATACAGGCCCAGAAAAAATTACCTCTTTTTCGAGAACCTTTAGAAGTTCTATCCTATGTGTTCTGATCGCCAATTCATATTAGATATACTAAATCCAGTAGCGGTCATTGAAATTGAGAGAATAAGCTAAAATGATTTTTACTTTACTTTTTTGATTCTGAAATAGCCTTCAGTAGCTAGTACTCCTGTGAAATAATTGGTTAGATACATTGACTTTCTATTCAAAAAAAATTAGTGGATCCACTTAAAAAAAAAAACTCGCTATAGTCGGCTACGCATATGCATGCATTTATGCTCGTAGCTTATATCTGCATCCATAGACGTTTTTCATTTGTGTGTAGAAAGAGCTACATACCCTATCATATTATAGTACTTACACAAAAAAATATCTGTATTATGATCCTGGAAATACATTGAGAAAATTGGCCCCGTCGTTTCTAGACAATCTTATTTTTCTGCACATAAAGAAATAAGGAAGTCATTGCAATTGCCGGAAATACTAAGCCTACTAAAGGTACCGAAAATAGAGGGTAAGTTAAAATCTGTCATAGAATATGTGTCTCAATTCAAATTTACTATTTCTATCTATTCGAATATATCTTAAGATTCTTATGATATAATTAAGTATATCTATTATAAGGAATATTGACTATTGTATTTTTTAGCTTTACAAAATAAAGATTTTTTATAGATATAGAATAAAAAAGTATTCTATAAAATAAATGAATGGAATTGATAATAAGAAAATTGCAAAAAAGGGGAACTCAAAAGGGGAACTCATTAAAATAAAATATTTTATTTTTCTTTTCCCAGTCTCATCGCCTTTCTATCCTTCTAATCGAACTTGAAATTGGATTCAAAGAAAGCTATTGTGAAAATAAAAGAAATACCTCTTTCAGAATACCCTTTAATTTAAAAAGTAGAAGTGGAATAGAATACCCAGTTGAAGGGTAATGATCATACGTCTGTAATGCATTGTATGTCCCAGAATAGGTCCCATTCTTCTACCCTTTCCGGGTAGTCGATGGCTATTCACAAGCTACTACCTTAACACCAAAGAAGAGTTCGACCCAATGCTTTATTTCTGTCTTAGTGAATCCCGATTCGACATTAAAAGTATATTGATTCTTTCCCCAATAAACGAAGACTCTTTTCTGTAAATACTGCGTATTTGATTCCATTATCGTACGATAATACTATATTTTGATTTATATTTGTTTATTGTATTATACCTTTCTATATTCTAGATATATAGAATAGAAGAATCTCGATTTGTCAAGTCTCATGATCGTATCAAGATCTATTTCAATTCGGCTCAGTCTTTTTTTTTTTTAGAAAAGATTGAGCCGAAGTGAATTGCAATCAATTAGAGGAATAAAGAAGAATTACTGCCATTTCTTAACTTATTTTTCTCTTTCTATTTGCTTTTTTTTTATTTTATATGGTATCCATCGCTTTGAAACCATCAAATTTGATCTCCTTCCATATTTCACAAGCTGCGGCTAGTTCAGCACTCCATTTGCAAGCTGCTTTGATAATTTCATTACCTTCACGAGCAAGATCGCGCCCTTCGTTACGAGCTTTGTACACAGGCTTCTAAGCCACACGATTAGCTGCTGCACCAGGTGCATTTCCCAAGGATGTCCTAAAGTTCCTCCACCAAATTGTAATACGGAATCATCTCCAAAGATTTCGGTCAGAGCTGGCATATGCCAAACATGAATACCCCCAGAAGCCACCGGTATAACACCTGGCATGGATACCCAGTCCTGAGTGAAAAAAGATACACGCGAGAACGATCTTTTTCAATAAAATCATCGCGCAATAAATCAACAAAACCTAAAGTTATTTCGCGTTCCCCTTCTAACTTACCTACTACTGTACCGGAGTGGATATGATCTCCCCCCCGACATACGCAATGCTTTAGCTAATACACGGAAATGCATACCATGATTTTTCTGTCTATCAATAACTGCATGCATTGCTCGGTGAATGTGAAGAAGTAGGCCGTTGTCGCGCGCAATAATGAGACAAAGTAGTATTTGCGGTGAATCCTCCTGTTAAGTAGTCATGCATTACAATAGGAACACCCTAATTCCCTTGCAAATACAGCTCTCTTAATCAATTTCTTCGCATGTACCTGCAGTCGCATTCAAGTAATGCCCTTGATTTCACCAGTTTCGGCTTGTGCTTTATAAATTGCTTCGGCACAAAAGACAAAACGGTCTCTCCAGCGCATAAATGGTTGTGAGTTTTACGTTTCATCATCTTTGGTAAAATCAAGTCCACCGCGTAGACACTCATAACACGCCTCTACCGTAATTTTTTGCGGATAATCCAATTTTGGTTTAATAGTACATCCAATAAAGGACGACCGTACTTGTTCAACTTATCCCTTTCAACTTGGATACCGTGAGGCGGACCTTGGAAAGTTTTTGAATAAGCAGGGGGAATTCGTAGATCCTCCAAACGTAGAGCGCGTAAGGCTTTGAAACCAATACGTTACCCACAATGGAAGTAAACATGTTAGTAACAGAACCCTCTTCAAATAGGTCTAATGGATAAGCTACTAACAGATATATTGATCTGGGTCCCCAGGAACGGGCTCGATGTGATAGCATCGTCCTTTGTAACGATCAAGACTGGTAAGTCCATCAGTCCAAACAGTTGTCCATGTACCAGTAGAAGATTCCGCAGCTACTGCAGCTCCTGCTTCTTCAGGCGGAACCCCGAGCTGAGGAGTTACTCGGAATGCTGCCAAGATATCAGTATCCTTGGTTTCGTACTCCGGGGTGTAGTAAGTCAATTTATAATCCTTAACACCAGCTTTAAATCCAACACTTGCTTTAGTTTCTGTTTGTGGTGACATAAGTCCCTCCCTACAACTCATGAATTAAGAATTCTCACAACGACAGGGTCTACTCGATATGGATTAGGCGTAAAATGAAACCTTTGCAAAAATCTAAAAAAAAAGATATTTAATTAATATCAACTCATTAAATAAAAAAAGGAGTAGCTTAAGTTAATGAATATGTTTCATTCATATATAATGTGTACACCCTGTGTACGTTCTATCCTATAGGAATTTTACTATAGGAATTCGATAGGAAGGAATTCGATAGGAATTGAGTTGTTTGTTATGGTAAGTTAAACACGGTTCGTTATTAAACCGTGGATTTGATTCACCAAATCCATCATTATTGTCATACTCTTTGATAGATATAGCGCAACCCAAACCCTAATCTTTATTTTACAATTTTTAAAGTTCTTCCCCTTTGATATTTTGAATCTAAATACCTAAATACTAAGAAAATTCTCTGTTGACAGCAATCTATGCTTCACAGTAGTATATATTTTGTATATCGAAGTCCTAGATAGGAAAGTAGAGTAGGCACAGATCCTTCACAAAAGGCGAAATTTATATGAAAAAAATGGATTGAACTTTCCAACGGATTCATTCCATAAGTAAACGATTGAATGGGATTCGCTTGGGCAACGAAATCAAGTGCGAGTCCCCTTTTCTTTTTTATTGAATTAACTAATTCATTTCCTTTTGACTTTTGGATTTTGGGATATTTTTTTTGATTTGGCATTATTCAACAAGAAAAAAAATTTCGACAAATTCCTTTTTTTTGAAAATTATGTGATAATTATGAGAACCAATCCTACTACTTCGCGTCCCGGGATTTTCCACAATTGAAGAAAAAAGCGTAGGGCGTATTGATCAAATTATTGGACCCGTGCTGGATATCACTTTTCCCCCGGGCAAGTTGCCTTATATTTATAATGCTTTGATAGTCAAGAGGTCGAGACACTGCCGATAAGCAAATTAATGTGACTTGTGAGGTACAACAATTATTAGGAAATAATCGAGTTAGAGCTGTGGCTATGAGTGCTACAGAGGGGTTGATGAGAGGAATGGAAGTGATTGACACGGGAACTCCTCTCAGTGTTCCAGTCGGTGGAGCTACTCTCGGACGAATTTTTAACGTTCTTGGGGAGCCTATTGACAATTTGGGTCCTGTGGATACTAGTGCAACATTTCCTATTCATAGATCTGCGCCTGCCTTTATCGAGTTAGATACGAAATTATCTATCTTTGAAACAGGTATTAAGGTGGTCGATCTTTTAGCTCCCTATCGACGTGGAGGAAAAATCGGACTGTTTGGGGGGGGCAGGAGTAGGTAAAACAGTACTCATCATGGAATTAATCAATAACATTGCTAAAGCTCATGGAGGCGTATCCGTATTTGGCGGAGTAGGGGAAACGGACTCGTGAAGGAAATGATCTTATATGGAAATGAAGGAATCCGGAGTAATTAATGAAAAAAATATTGAGGAATCAAAGGTAGCTCTAGTCTATGGCCAAATGAATGAACCGCCGGGAGCTCGTATGAGAGTTGGTTTAACTGCCCTAACTATGGCAGAATATTTCCGAGATGTTAATAAGCAAGACGTGCTTTTATTCATCGATAATATCTTTCGTTTTGTTCAAGCAGGATCGGAAGTATCCGCCTTATTAGGCAGAATGCCCCTCCGCAGTGGGTTATCAACCTACCCTTAGTACAGAAATGGGTTCTTTGCAAGAAAGAATTACTTCTACCAAAAAGGGATCTATAACTTCGATCCAAGCAGTTTATGTACCTGCAGACGATTTGACCGACCCTGCTCCTGCCACAAACATTTGCACATTTGGACGCTACTACCGTACTTTCCAGAGGATTAGCTTCCAAGGGTATTTATCCCGCAGTGGATCCTTTAGATTCAACCTCAACTATGTTACAGCCTCGGATTGTTGGCAACGAACATTATGAAAACTGCGCAAAGAGTTAAGGAAACTTTACAACGTTACAAAGAACTTCAGGACATTATCGCAATTCTTGGATTGGATGAATTATCGGAGGAGGATCGTTTAACTGTAGCAAGAGCACGAAAAATCGAGCGGTTCTTATCACAAACCGTTCTTTGTGGCAGAAGTTTTTACCGTTCTCCAGGAAAGTATGTTGGTCTTGCAGAAAACAATTAGGGGATTTCAACTAATCCTTTCCGGAGAATTAGACGGCCTACCCGAACAGGCTTTTTATTTAGTGGGGAACATCGATGAAGCTAGCACGAAAGCTATAAACTTAGAAGAGGAGAGCAAATTGAAGAAATGAAATTAAATCTTTATGTACTGACTCCTAAACGAATTATTTGGGATTGTGAAGTGAAAGAAATCATTTTATCTACTAATAGTGGCCAAATTGGTGTATTACCAAACCACGCCCCCATTAACACAGCTGTAGATATGGGTCCTTTGAGAATACGCCTCCTGAACGACCAATGGTTAACGGCGGTTCTGTGGAGTGGTTTTGCAAGAATAGTTAATAATGAGATCATCATTTTAGGAAATGATGCAGAACTGGGTAGTGACATTGATCCAGAAGAAGCTCAACAGGCACTTGAAATAGCCGAAGCTAACTTGAGTAAAGCTGAAGGTACGAAAGAATTGGTTGAAGCGAAGCTAGCTCTCAGACGAGCTAGGATACGAGTCGAGGCTGTCAATTGGATTCCCCCATCACAATTGAAGACAATCCAAAGATTTCGTTGATACAAAGAAAAAGGAAAGAAGGGTAGAAAAAGTTATTAGATAGCGAAGCGAAGTAAGTCCAATGCTATCTAGTAATTTTTCTACCTACCTACCTACTATTGGATTTGAACCAATGACTCCCGCCGTATGAAAGCAATACTCTAACCACTGAGTTAAGTAGGCAATTTATCACCACAAAAGAAGCCCCATTACTT
The DNA here is from genome assembly GCF_902167145.1 of Zea mays. NCBI lineage: Eukaryota > Viridiplantae > Streptophyta > Magnoliopsida > Poales > Poaceae > Zea > Zea mays. Next base: position 22,054 of record NW_023367379.1, read on the forward strand.
CGAATCGATTATAGATTGAATCCTTTTTATAAGCAATACCGCTCCGTTATTGGTATGTTTATGTTATATAGTAAACGGATCAAAGGGATATCCTCTGGCATTAGAGAATATTCATCTTGACAAGAAATTATCTATATGTTAAGATATCTCTGACAAGGGCTATAGCTCAGTTCGGTAGAGCAACTCGTTTACACGTGCGCCAATGCTTTTCAAGGGAACTTTTTATGCAATGAACATAATTGACCTTGTTGCAAAATCAATGTCTTACTTCATGGATTCGAAAGAATAGAAGAACAGTAGCCTGACAATGACAAACAGCTGGTTCAGTCCGATTCAGGTGCCAATTAAGGTGCTTACTCAAATAGAACTCCTATTGATTTGCTAGTTGATAAGGTAAATATCCAGCCCACTCAATGCTAGGCGTAATGAGGATAAGGGCCTCCAAAAAACTTCTTTTCGTTCTATGAACTTTAAGGTGTATGAAGTCTCATAGTAAACTCTTGCAGCGGAAACGATAGAGACTCCATTTCACTTAGGTTGATTTAATTTAGGCCGGAGGCAGACCTAAGTCAAGGTAATCCTCCTTTGAAAACACTTTGGTATTGTTCCTAGATAGATCATAAGACAAATAATCAATCAGAGCACAGGGAGCCATCTTATTATCTTTCCCTAAAGAAAAACTATGGCGAATTAACTGATCTTTACATTAGTTGATGAAAGAGCCCAATGCAGAAAAATGCATGTTGGGTCTTTGAAACAGTTCGAATCATTTCGATAATAATCTGTTTGATCTGTTTTACCGAGAAGGTCTACGGTTCGAATCCGTATAGCCCTAATATATACGTCTTTTTTCCATTTAGGATGGATATCTTATGTTTCCTTTAGTATAGTTTTCTTTTCCTTATTTAGTACTTGTTTATAGACTCGAACGGTCGATTGCGCCATAGAATAGAGATAAAAGCATTACCATAGGCTCATTCATCGAAACGCAAATCAGAGAGACAGGAAAAGAAAAAAGAATTTTGATCAAATCAATAGAAGGAAGGATCCCTTACCTGATTTGAATTTCATCCTCCTTTAAATAGGATATGCTCTAAGTCTTCCCATACTTTCCTATAATGACTGCAACGATTTTCTCCATTTTGCGAATTCCTATTTTATTTGAAGTATATTACTATCATATACATTATCTAAATCGATCCACTTTAAATAAAATAGAAAAAATCGAAAGAAAAAAAAAAGAAAGAGTAAATAATAAAACAGGATATTCTGTTTCATAATTCTGAAATAGAGTTCTTTTTTTTAGTATTACTCCTCATTAGGATGTATATATTAATCATCCTATTTTAATATATATTAATCATCCTATTTTAATTAGGTTCTAATCCAATTAGTAGTAAGTATTTTCTTTTTTATTTAATAGTCTCTGACTATCATTAATAAAGGGTAGAGCAATTCTTTTTTCTAGAGATTCTAGAGAAAGTGAGACAAAGTGAAGCGAAAGAGTTTTCTTTGTATAAGAATTAGGTCTATATCATATCTAAATAGAAGGGAAATCAAAAAGAAGGGAAGTGGGGATTACATTGGATGAATCCTTAAGGAAGACATATCACAAAGAAATAAAGGCTAAAGTAAGCGCTCCTTGCCTTTGGTTTGAGCAAAACAGATTCTTGTTTCACCGAGGAAAAGAGAGAAGTTCTGGATAAATTGACAATGTCAACTTGAATTGACTAATTCAGTTCCGCCTATTCCACATTAATGGGAGTACATTTATGTTTCTGCTTCACGAATATGATATTTTTTGGACATTTCTAATAATAGCAAGCCTTATTCCTATTTTGGTATTTTGGATTTCAGGACTTTTAGCCCCGGTTAGTGAAGGACCAGAGAAGCTTTCTAGTTATGAATCGGGTATAGAACCCATGGGGGGGGCTTGGTTACAATTCCGAATACGCTATTACATGTTTGCGCTAGTTTTTGTTGTTTTTGATGTGGAAACAGTCTTTCTCTACCCTTGGGCAATGAGTTTCGACGTATTGGGTGTATCCGTTTTTATCGAAGCTTTCATTTTTGTGCTTATCCTAGTTGTTGGTTTAGTTTTATGCATGGCGAAAAGGAGCCTTGGAATGGTCTTAACTGAATATTCAGAAAAAAAAAAAAAAAGAAGGAAAAGATTCCATTGAGACAATTATGAGTTTGATTGAGTTTCCGTTACTCGACCAAACAAGTTCCAATTCCGTTATTTCAACTACACCAAACGATCTTTCAAATTGGTCAAGACTCTCAAGTTTATGGCCCCTTCTATATGGTACCAGTTGTTGTTTCATTGAATTTGCTTCATTAATAGGCTCACGATTCGACTTTGATCGTTATGGATTGGTACCAAGATCAAGTCCTAGACAAGCGGACCTAATTTTAACAGCTGGTACGGTAACAATGAAAATGGCTCCATCTTTAGTGCGATTATATGAGCAAATGCCTGAACCGAAATACGTCATTGCTATGGGAGCCTGTACTATTACAGGGGGCATGTTCAGTACAGATTCCTATAGTACTGTTCGAGGAGTTGATAAGTTAATTCCCTGTGGACGTCTACCTGCCGGGTTGCCCGCCTAACCAGAGGCTGTTATAGATGCCCTAACAAAACTTCGTAAGAAGATAGCGCGAGAAATAATTGAGGATCGAACTCTATGTCAAAGTCAAAAGAAAAATAGATCTTTTACTACCCCGTCACAAACTTTATGTTCGGCGCAGTACTCACACTGGAACTTACGAACAAGAATTGCTCTATCAATCACCATCTACTTTAGATATATCTTCTGAAACTTTTTCAAATCCAAAAGTTCAGTATCTTCCTACAAATTAGTGAATTAGGAGGGGTTCTTTTGTGCAGAAAAAGAAAGAAAAGAGCAGTACAATCTTTCAAACTTGCATTTGAAATGTGAAATATTTATACAAAAGGGGGAGAGATCAAGACAATGCAGCAGGGTTGGTTATCTAATTGGCTAGTTAAACATGACGTGGTTCATAGGTCTTTGGGCTTCGATCATCGAGGAGTAGAGACTTTACAAATAAAAGCGGGGGATTGGGATTCCATTGCTGTCATTTTATATGTATATGGTTACAATTATTTACGTTCCCAATGTGCTTATGACGTAGCACCCGGTGGATCTTTAGCTAGCGTGTATCATCTTACGAGAATACAGTATGGTATAGATAACCCAGAAGAGGTATGCATAAAAGTCTTTGCCCAAAAGGATAATCCTAGAATCCCGTCTGTTTTCTGGGTTTGGAGAAGTGCCGATTTTCAAGAACGCGAATCTTATGATATGGTGGGAATTTCTTATGATAATCATCCACGTCTTAAACGTATCTTAATGCCTGAAAGTTGGATAGGCTGGCCCTTACGTAAGGACTATATAACCCCCAATTTCTATGAAATACAAGATGCTCATTGAGTGATAATAAATTCATGTTCACTTATACAACACAATTCCAGATTTTATTCAAGTCAAGGAATATTTTGACGTTCTGTTCCTAGACGAAACGAAATACTTAGAATATAATATTCTAATTAATTCCTATTATACAAAAAGGTCCAGATAGACTGAACAAAAAGGGCTTCATTTCTATTTTCCAATTTGGAAAATCACATATTTGTTTCCTTCGTATGAACAGAAAAATACAATGACTCAAAGAAGTTCCTACCACGAACTTTGTACCGCGCATATTACTTAGAACAACTGGGAAAGTAGGATAAGCAAGAATAAAAAAAATATATTCTTCGGAATAGCGGTATACAAAATTAATAAGAAATGCAAAATGAAGAAAAGGGCACCTAATCTCACCTCTTTCTATACCATAAAGAACCAGAGATTTAAACCCTTTTTTTAAAAGAAAAAGAAGTGTTTAGAGATTTATCTACTTACTCTAGAGATTTATCTACTTACTCTAGACTAAAGACTAAGTAGATTTTTAATAAATATTTACCCCAATCCATCTCAAAATATTTGTATCAATATCTATTCAGTAGATCCTTTTTTTCTGTGCCAGGAACCAGATTTGAACTGGTGACACGAGGATTTTCAGTCCTCTGCTCTACCAACTGAGCTATCCTGACCCTTTCTTGTGCATCATCTTAGTAAAGTATTTGCATCTATGTCAATTAAAGGGACTAAAAAATCAATAAAGTATTCCATTCAAAATTAGGAAATGGGGAGGGGTAGTCCTATGCATTGTGGATGGCTTACTTAATAATACTTAAAAAAAACGAATTAATAATCGAGATTCCTTGCCGATACTCTACTCTAATAAATAAAAAAGAAATAAAAAAGAAATCATCTATTTAATGAATAGCATAAGATTCATTGAGTTCTTGTCGCACTCCTTTGTGAAAGAGTAGAATGAGAAAGCTAGTGAATCTTAAACCCATTGATAAAAGAAAAAAAGGATAACAACTATGGTTAGGGAATAAAAGAGGGTTTGGGGATAGAGGGACTTGAACCCTCACGACTTATAAAGTCGACGGATTTTCCTTTTACTAGAAATTTCATTGTTGTCAGTATTGACATGTAGAATGGGACTCTCTCTTTATCCTCGTCCGATTAATCCACTTTTAAAAATTAAAAGATCTCGAAAACAATGAATTGAAGGATTTGATTACTCAATATTTGATTGGAATAGATTCACAATAATTCTAAAAAAAAATTATGAATTTTCTATTTCATAATCATTCCTAATTTCATTCTAAAAATAAAATAAAGAACCTATATTATAATATGGGTTCTGTGATTAATCGTTATTACTTCGATTCGTTAGAACAGCTTCCATTGAGTCTCTGCACCTATCCTTTTCCTTTGGGTTCTAGTTTGAGAACCACTTGTTTTTTCAAAAAAGGGATTTGGCTCAGGATTGCCCATTTTTCATTCCAGGGTTTCTCTGAATTTGGAAGTTACCACTTAGCAGGTTTCCATACCAAGGCTCAATACAATCAAGTCCGTAGCGTCTACCGATTTCGCCATATCCCCATTTTACTTTTCTTTGAAACCAGGATTCCTTGTATAATTTAATCCATCTCTTAGTTTTTTTTGAATCATTGAATTCATTATTCGACGTAGTCTAGCAACTCATCTCTATTTGAGACACCCCGCTCGCTTATTGCAATTCAGAATTGCATTGATTTTATCGTTGATATATTTGCAATTCAATCGGAATGAATATATCCAAAGTTTTTCTCTCTCCCGCCTCCCTCCTTCCTTTTTAGAGTATTCCAAATCATACTATAACGCTTGATATTCATTCTTTTTTTCTAAACTGAATTAGAAATTTCATTTGCTATGATTCTATCTTCTCCTTAGTGAACTATTTATCCTTAAATTATTAACAAATAAAAAAACAAAATATCTCAAAAATGTATATAATGATCAAATGAAAATGCCAATCTCTTGGCATTTTCTCTTTATTATATTATTCATATATATTCTTCTTTTTCTTCTTTTCTATGTATTAGATTATTCCTCCGAGCCATATCAAATTGAAAATATCTGAAATCAAATTCAATATAGAATTTGGAATAGATTCTATTAAAAAAATCCATTTGCGAATTAGAGAAATAAAAAGAAAGTTCAATAAATTCTATAATCCTATTTAAGAATATCATTTAGTTAAGCATATCAAGCTAACTTTATCTTTATGAAATTCTAGTATTTTTTTTTTTCTATCTAAGTGGAACTTCCAATTTAGAACTAGTTAATAACTAAGATTAATAATTAAGATCTGACATTTTACAGATTCCCTATATATATTTTTATTTGTTACACTATTTCTGTTATGTAAGCCCACTTAGCTCAGAGGTTAGAGCATCGCATTTGTAATGCGAGGGTCATCGGTTCAAATCCGATAGTCGGCTTTTTTTTCTATCGATGTTCTATGAACAAGAATTTCTCTTTTTCTCCGAATAAAATGGGGAATCCAGGTCTATTATGTCGTTTTACCTTACAATTTTGCTAGATACAAAGCATAAAAATAAATAATATATATACAAAAAATCCAGATGTTGATGAAATTCCATTTTTTGTGTTACTCCATTTTTTGTGTTACTTTAGTAGATTTTACTCTGTTTATCCTTTAGTTTAATTCTGTTTGAATTTCGCTGTATTCTGTAATGTAAATAGAACGAAATTTATTGTGTAAAATGAAATTTCAATAAAATAAAAAAGGGAGTCTTCATGTCCCGTTATCGAGGGCCTCGTTTAAAAAAAATACGCCGTCTGGGAGCTTTACCAGGACTCACTAGAAAAAACGCCTAAATCCGGAAGTAATCAGAAAAAGAAATTCCATTCTGGGAAAAAAGAGCAATATCGTATTCGTCTTCAAGAAAAACAGAAATTGCGTTTCATTATGGTCTGACAGAACGACAATTACTTAGATATGTACATATCGCTGGAAAAGCAAAAAGATCCACAGGTCAGGTTTTACTACAATTACTTGAAATGCGTTTGGATAATATCCTTTTTCGATTGGGGTATGGCTTCAACCATTCCTGGGGCCCGACAATTAGTTAACCATAGACATATTTTAGTTAATGGTCGTATAGTTGATATACCAAGCTTTCGTTGCAAACCCCGAGATATTATTACTACGAAGGATAACCAACGATCAAAACGTTTGGTTCAAAATTATATTGCTTCATCCGATCCGGGCAAATTACCAAAGCATTTGACGGTTGACACATTGCAATATAAAGGACTAGTAAAAAAAATTCTAGATAGGAAGTGGGTCGGTCTCAAAATAAATGAGTTGTTAGTTGTAGAATATTATTCCTCGCCAGACTTGAACTTAACGAAAAAAGGAAAGGTTCATAGAATTTTTTTCCCCTTCCCCCTTTCCCCGAACTAAATCGACCTAAGGCTCTTAATTCGTATTTTCCCGTTCACCTAGCAGAAATAGATTAACCCTAGGATACTTTTTTCTTTTTTGTTATTTCCTCGATGTGTATTTTACATACCACAGTAATTTGCTATAGAGAATTTCTATTAATTAAAGGTATTATTGTTGGAATAAATTGTTATTTAATTTGATACATTGTGATCGCTAACATTGATGAATTAAGAGAAACGGAAAGAGAGGGATTCGAACCCTCGGTAAACAAAAGTCTACATAGCAGTTCCAATGCTACGCCTTGAACCGCTCGGCCATCTCTCCTACATAATCTTATTATGGAAAATAAACTGAGTGAATAGCGAGTTTTCGTATTCCTGCAGTACAGGTACAGCCACAACGGCTCGGGAATTCCATGGCTCTATTGGATTGGATGGAAAAATTCCTTTTCATCTAAGTGGAAGGATCCTGTATTTTTTTACTAGGAATTCTGCTCCCTCGAAAAGTTTTTCTTTGGGGAAAACCAAAATAAAAAGAGAATGGAAGAATTCTTCTATTCCATAAGAAAATAAAGGAACCCTAGAATTCCATTTGCATAAGGTACATTACGCCATACAATCTAAATATAAAGGGGTATGGGGCAATTAATGACTTTGAAAACGCGAAATAGCTGATGAGGGAAGTTGTTGTTGAGAAATAGGAAAGTGGAATGAAATCCAGTCTTAGTCAAATATTTCATATCTCTTCTCTTCTTGTCCAAACAGAAGGAAAAGGAGACAATTTGAGCTGAGCGGAAAATCCATATCTCTCTTATCCATTTAGAGCATATGGATCGATTTATAAGAATCGAATGTTTTGTTTTTATGTTATTTTGTGATAGAATGAAAAGAATTCTATATAGAATGGGTTGGGAATTATGCCTAGATCCCGTATAAATGGAAATTTCATTGATAAGACCTCCTCGATTGTAGCCAATATTTTATTGCAAATAATTCCGACAACCTCCGGGGAAAAAAGGGCATTTACTTATTATAGAGATGGTGCGATTTGACCTCTTTTTTTTTTTTAGCCCTACCTATATCTCATTCTTACGAGAAAGAGAGAGGGTTCGCATAGAGAGAACAAAATTAGTAAAGGAAACCCGCGCTTGGGGAAGGTGAGGTGAACTAACAATTCCTTCTGTCGTGTATCCTCGATTGATGTGGCCTCAGATGCTTCAATTGTAGATTTGAGTATTGAGCGAAAGGTTACACCTACAGGATAGGTTCTGTATTACAGGGCAATCCGACTCTACTAGTACCAATAGGCAGCATAGGGGAGAAAAGCACTACACCACGAAATAGGAATCAACAAGAGAAAAACTTTGTTAGAAATTAGCCCTTTCCTGATTGGTATCAGGGTTGGGAAGAATGGTTGGGATAACAAACAACCATCAGGTTTGTACTTTGGATACCCTTATAACCATCAAAGGTCGTTGAAGTGGGCTAATTCCTCTAAATAGGAGGCGTTGAGAACAAAGAAATTCTTGGAGCTATCGTTTTCCTCTAGCATTAATATAATTCATTGGTGTTAAGAAAAACCTCTTGGGGGAAGGTTGGCTAGAGATTTCTTGGAAAAATACCAGCCCCCTTCGGTCCATAATGAGATGGGACTAATTCGATTTTTATTCTATAGATTTTTCGCTTAGTACTATGTATAGAAGGGAGAAGCCGTATGAGATGAAAACCTCATGTACGGTTTTGGAACGGAGATTTTTTGAATAGAATGAACGACCGTAACGGATGTTGGCTCAATCCGAAGGAAATTATGCGGAAGCTTTGCAGAATTATTATGAAGCTACGCGACTAGAAATTGATCCCTATGATCGAAGTTATATACTATATAACATAGGCCTTATACACACAAGCAATGGAGAGCATACAAAGGCTTTGGAATATTATTTCCGGGCGCTAGAACGAAACCCCTTCTTACCGCAAGCTTTTAATAATATGGCCGTGATCTGTCATTACGTGCGACTATCTCCACTATAGAAAGAAGAAAAAAAAGAAGGAGGAATTTTCTAGTGAATACTAGAAAAGAGGGCTTTCTACATAGGGATCGTCAAAACAACGATTTTACCCTATCAGCTGTAGGAAGGAAGGACACTTCACGAGAATCAAAATAGGAAGAAAGTAGAGCCTATACTACTATTCTATGGATAAAGCTGAAATTGATAGAGAAAACACCGTAAAGATCAATTAGTGAGCGACTGGGTCGATACAACTAAAAAAAACTGCTTCATTATACCACGATATGGGACAAAATTTAGGAATCCGCTTATGTAATAAAGCCGATCCACTAAGGGATTAAGCAGCGGTGTAGTATCAGATCCCAAAGATAGTAAGTTCTTTTTTCTTTCTTATGGAAAAAGGTCTTTTTCCAGGATTCTATAGAAATTTCATATATGAAAGAAACGAAACCGAGATAGTTACCTTTCAGAAAATTCGAACGAAGGATATAGGTCTATCTATGCTTCATTCTTCTGAAGGTGGGAGAAAAGATCAAACTGATTATTGATCAAAATTAGGGTTTGAAACTTAGGTAATTAACTTCTTCTGCTTAACCCAAGAAGAAATTGGATTGATTTTTGAGAAATCGAATTCAGTTAAGATAGGGGAAATTAAGATAGCAATTTCTGAGCCGTATGAGGTAGGAAACTCTCAAGGTACGGTTCTAGGGAAAGGAACTGCCTATTCCAACCGAGGAGAACAGGCCATTCTACAGGGCGATTCGGAAATTGCGGAGCTTGGTTTGATCAAGCTGCTGAGTATTGGAAACAAGCTATAGCGCTTACTTCCAGGAAATTATATTGAAGCACAGAACTGGTTAAAGATTACGAAGCGCTTTGAATTTGAATAAGACCACTCTCCATTTTCATAAAAAGGGTGGTTTGGTTGAAAATCAAATCAAGAATTTCATTATATCCCTTTCTTCTACCTTCAATTTTATATCATATTTCATAAGGATAAACATAGGGATAGGCTCTGGAACAGAAGTAATAAGTACATAAAAATCGGCAATCTAAATATTCCTACCTAATATATCAGGACGGTCCTTATTAATAATTCTAATGAGTTATCTTGGAATTTTGAATCGAATCAAAAAATCTATATTATGCTCACTCAAGGAAAGTAGATGTAGATAGGGGCTTATACCCTCAGAAAAAAAATACACCAGCTTCTTAAATTAAAACGTAAAAAAAAGATTTTTTTGTTATGTCGGGAAATAATTTTCCAGAATAACCAATGTCCGTTAGGCACCTAATCCTTATGTCATAATAGATCCGAACACTTGCCTCGGATTGACTTCAATATATAATTGCTCCAGTGAATAACTAAAAAAAAAAATAGAAGGACGGTAGATAGTAAAGAAAAGGACTAATCATAATATCTATCTTTAAAAGATTCAATAAAAAGACAGTTGGCGGGTCTCTTTGTATGTCTTGTCCGGAAAGAGGAGGACTTAATGATTATTCGTTCGTCGGAACCAGAAGTTAAAATTGCTGTGGATAGGGATCCTATAAAAACATCTTTTGAGGAATGGGCCAGACCCGGGCATTTCTCAAGAACCATAGCTAAGGGCCCCGATACTACCACTTGGATCTGGAACCTACATGCTGATGCTCACGATTTCGAATAGTCATACCGGTGATTTGGAGGAGATCTCCCGAAAAGTCTTTAGTGCTCATATTTCGGCCAACTCTCCATTATCTTTCTTTGGTTGAGTGGCATGTACTTCCACGGTGCCCGTTTTTTCCAATTATGAAGCATGGCTAAAGCGATCCTACTCCTCACATTGGACCCAGTGCTCAGGTAGTTTGGCCAATAGTAGGACAAGAAATTTTGAATGGTGATGTAGGCGGGGGTTTCCGAGGAATCCAAATAACCTCTGGTTTTTTTCAGATTTGGCGAGCATCCGGAATAACTAGTGAATTACAACTCTATTGTACCGCAATTGGTGCATTGATTTTTGCATCGTTAATGCTTTTTGCCGGTTGGTTCCATTATCACAAAGCCGCTCCCAAATTGGCCTGGTTCCAAGATGTAGAATCCATGTTGAATCACCACTTAGCGGGATTATTAGGACTTGGGTCTCTTTCTTGGGCGGGACACCAAATCCATGTATCTTTACCGATTAACCAATTTCTCGACGCTGGGGTTGATCCTAAAGAGATACCACTTCCTCATGAATTTATCTTGAATCGCGACCTTTTGGCTCAACTTTATCCTAGTTTTGCCGAAGGAGCAACCCCTTTTTTCACCTTGAATTGGTCCAAATATGCGGAATTTCTTAGTTTTCGCGGAGGACTAGATCCAATAACCGGTGGTCTATGGTTGAGCGATATTGCACACCATCATTTAGCTATTGCTATTCTTTTCCTGATCGCTGGTCATATGTATAGGACCAATTGGGGTATTGGTCATGGACTTAAAGATATTTTGGAGGCTCATAAGGGCCCATTTACAGGACAAGGCCATAAAGGTCTCTATGAAATCCTAACAACGTCATGGCATGCTCAATTATCTCTTAACCTAGCTATGCTAGGCTCTACAACTATTGTTGTAGCTCATCATATGTACTCTATGCCCCCCTATCCATACCTAGCTACTGACTACGGTACACAACTTTCCTTGTTCACACACCACATGTGGATTGGCGGATTTCTAATAGTTGGTGCTGCTGCACATGCAGCCATTTTTATGGTAAGAGACTATGATCCAACTACTCGATACAACGATCTATTAGATCGCGTCCTTAGACACCGCGATGCAATCATATCCCACCTTAACTGGGTATGTATATTTCTGGGTTTTCACAGTTTTGGCTTGTACATTCATAATGATACCATGAGTGCTTTAGGCCGTCCCCAAGATATGTTTTCGGATACCGCCATACAATTACAACCCATCTTTGCTCAATGGATACAAAATATCCATGCTGGCGCGCCTGGCGTAACAGCTCCTGGTGCAACAACAAGTACCAGCTTAACGTGGGGAGGCGGCGAGTTAGTAGCTATAGGCGGCAAAGTAGCTTTGTTACCTATTCCATTAGGAACCGCAGATTTTTTAGTCCATCACATTCACGCATTTACCATCCATGTGACTGTATTAATACTTTTGAAAGGTGTTTTATTTGCTCGCAGTTCCCGTCTGATACCTGATAAAGCAAATCTTGGCTTTCGCTTCCCTTGCGACGGACCTGGGCGAGGGGGAACATGTCAAGTATCCGCCTGGGATCATGTTTTCTTAGGTCTATTCTGGATGTACAATTCTATTTCGGTAGTCATTTTCCATTTCAGTTGGAAAATGCAGTCGGATGTTTGGGGTACTATAAGTGATCAAGGGATAGTAACTCATATCACAGGGGGAAACTTTGCGCAGAGTTCCATTACGATTAATGGTTGGCTTCGAGATTTCTTGTGGGCACAGGCATCCCAAGTAATTCAGTCTTATGGTTCTTCATTATCTGCATATGGTCTTTTTTTCTTAGGCGCTCATTTTGTCTGGGCTTTCAGTTTAATGTTTTTATTCAGCGGCCGTGGTTATTGGCAAGAACTCATTGAATCTATCGTTTGGGCTCATAACAAATTAAAAGTTGCTCCTGCTACTCAGCCTAGAGCCTTGAGCATTATACAAGGACGTGCTGTAGGAGTAACCCATTACCTTCTGGGTGGAATTGCCACAACATGGGCATTCTTCTTAGCGAGAATTATTGCAGTAGGATAGTGGCTAGGAGGATTTGAAAGGCATTATGGAATTAAGATTTCCCAGGTTTAGCCAAGGCTTAGCTCAGGACCCCACTACTCGTCGTATTTGGTTTGGTATTGCTACCGCACATGATTTCGAAAGTCATGATGATATTACTGAGGAACGTCTTTATCAGAACATTTTTGCTTCTCACTTTGGGCAGTTAGCAATAATCTTTCTATGGACGTCCGGAAATCTGTTTCATGTAGCTTGGCAAGGAAATTTTGAATCATGGATACAGGATCCTTTACACGTAAGACCTATTGCTCATGCCATTTGGGATCCTCATTTTGGGCAACCCGCTGTGGAAGCCTTTACTCGAGGAGGTGCTGCCGGTCCAGTGAATATCGCTTATTCTGGGGTTTATCAGTGGTGGTATACAATTGGATTGCGCACCAATGAAGATCTTTATACTGGAGCTCTTTTTCTATTATTTCTTTCTACGCTATCCTTAATAGGGGGTTGGTTACATCTACAACCCAAATGGAAGCCAAGCCTTTCGTGGTTCAAAAACGCCGAATCTCGTCTGAATCATCATTTGTCAGGACTTTTCGGAGTAAGTTCTTTGGCTTGGACAGGACATTTAGTTCATGTTGCTATTCCCGGATCCAGGGGGGAGTACGTTCGATGGAATAATTTCTTAGATGTATTACCCTATCCCCAGGGGTTGGGTCCCCTTCTGACGGGTCAGTGGAATCTTTATGCCCAAAATCCTGATTCGAGTAATCATTTATTTGGTACCACTCAAGGAGCGGGAACTGCCATTCTGACCCTTCTTGGGGGATTCCATCCACAAACACAAAGTTTGTGGCTGACCGATATTGCTCATCATCATTTAGCTATTGCATTTATTTTTCTCATTGCCGGTCATATGTATCGAACTAACTTCGGAATTGGGCACAGTATCAAAGATCTTTTAGAAGCACATACTCCTCCGGGGGGTCGATTAGGACGTGGGCATAAAGGCCTTTATGATACAATCAATAATTCGATTCATTTTCAATTAGGCCTTGCTCTAGCTTCCTTAGGGGTTATTACTTCCTTAGTAGCTCAACATATGTACTCTTTACCTGCTTATGCATTCATAGCACAAGACTTTACTACTCAAGCTGCTTTATATACTCATCACCAATACATTGCAGGGTTCATCATGACAGGGGCTTTTGCTCATGGAGCTATTTTTTTCATTAGGGATTACAATCCGGAACAGAATGAAGATAATGTATTGGCAAGAATGTTAGACCATAAGGAAGCTATCATATCTCATTTAAGTTGGGCTAGCCTCTTCCTAGGATTCCATACCTTGGGCCTTTATGTTCATAACGACGTTATGCTTGCTTTTGGTACTCCAGAAAAGCAAATCTTGATTGAACCTATATTTGCCCAATGGATACAATCTGCTCATGGTAAGACGACATATGGGTTCGATATACTCTTATCTTCAACGAATGGCCCCGCTTTCAATGCAGGTCGAAACATATGGTTGCCCGGATGGTTGAATGCTGTTAATGAGAATAGTAATTCGCTTTTCTTAACAATAGGACCTGGGGATTTCTTGGTTCATCATGCTATTGCTCTAGGTTTGCATACAACTACATTGATTTTAGTAAAGGGTGCTTTAGATGCACGCGGTTCCAAATTAATGCCGGATAAAAAGGATTTCGGGTATAGTTTTCCTTGCGACGGCCCAGGGCGCGGCGGTACTTGTGATATTTCTGCTTGGGACGCGTTTTATTTGGCAGTTTTCTGGATGTTAAATACCATTGGATGGGTTACTTTTTATTGGCATTGGAAACACATTACATTATGGCAGGGCAACGTTTCACAATTTAATGAATCCTCCACTTATTTGATGGGATGGTTAAGAGATTACCTATGGTTAAACTCTTCACAACTTATTAATGGATATAATCCTTTTGGGATGAATAGTTTATCAGTATGGGCTTGGATGTTCTTATTTGGACATCTTGTTTGGGCTACAGGATTTATGTTCTTAATTTCCTGGCGTGGATATTGGCAGGAATTAATTGAGACTTTAGCATGGGCTCATGAACGGACACCTTTGGCTAATTTAATTCGCTGGAGAGATAAGCCCGTGGCTCTTTCCATTGTGCAAGCAAGATTGGTCGGATTAGCCCACTTTTCCGTGGGTTATATATTCACTTATGCAGCTTTCTTGATTGCCTCAACATCAGGCAAGTTTGGTTAATTTAGTTATTTTTTTTTGTACTGTATCAGAACCCAGTTCATTACTCTTGATGGAGAGGGAGGATCCGCCTTTTTAGATTTTTGCTATTTATTTTTCTATCTAGGATTAGAACCATATACTTGGTAATAATAGGAACGGCACATTATGGCAAAAAAAAGTTTGATTCAGAGGGAGAAGAAGCGGCAGAAATTAGAACAAAAATATCATTTGATTCGTCGATCCTCAAAAAAAAAGATAAGAAGCAAAGTTTCCCCTTTGAGTTTGAGCGAAAAAACAAAAATGCAAGAAAAATTGCAATCCCTACCACGTAATAGTGCACCTACACGCCTTCATCGACGTTGTTTTTTAACCGGAAGACCTAGAGCTAACTATCGAGACTTTGGGCTATCCGGACACATACTTCGAGAAATGGTTTATGCATGTTTGTTACCGGGTGCAACAAGATCCAGTTGGTAAGGATAAAATACCCTTTCTTTCATATTTGTATGGTTTTCTCGAATTGATGATCGTAGAAGAGCCCTCTTTACCATTCTGTATAAATGGACTATTCTATTTGTATAGATATGGTAGAGGGGCCTATCCAACCCACTAGTTTCCCGCTAAGAAGGTGGAGCAGTTTGGTAGCTCACAAAGCTCATAACCTTGGGGTTACGGGTTCGATACTGACTACCTGCTCCATATTCCTTCTTTATGATATATGTATCATCCATTTGTATATGGTATATGGATTTGTTTTTCTTTCCTAAAAGAGTTTCGGTCTAACAGTTTTTTATTATTTCTCTGAAATATAAAAAAGAAAGAATAAAATAAGAAAGAGAAGCGTCCATTGTCTAATGGATAGGACAGAGGTCTTCTAAACCTTTGGTATAGGTTCAAATCCTATTGGACGCAATCTTTTTTCTATCTATTCTTTAAATAACTATACTAAAAACGAAAAAAAATTTTGCATGATTCAAATGAAAAATCTTTGATTCCTCTTCTACTAACACGAGTTATACTAATAAGAGTAGACATGCTATATTTATGTTTGTTCCTGAAGGGAAAACCGTTCAAGCTGTTCCTGAATAGCTTCCTTCAAAAGGGTTTCTGCTTGCTCGGTGAATGTCTTACTAGAAGATATAATTTCTTGGAATTGAGGTTTAGTATCTTTTAGGTGTTTACGTAACTCATCCAGAAATTTCTTTACCTGTTCAATTTCTAACGAATCAAGATATCCTCTCGTTCCGGTATAAATAGTAGCTACCTGCTCTTCCACTGGGAGAGGGTTTGATTGGGATTGTTTAAGCAATTCCCGTAATCGTCGACCCCTTGCCAATTGATTCTGACTTGTTTTATCCAGAGCGGAGGCGAATTGTGCAAAGGCTTGTAATTCTGCGAATTGAGCTAGTTCCAATTTTGATTTGCCAGCTACTTGTTTCATGGCTTTAATTTGAGCTGCGGATCCTACTCTGGAAACTGAAATACCCACATTAATAGCAGGTCGAATTCCGGCATTGAATAGATCCGCGGATAAGAATATTTGTCCATCTGTAATTGAAATTACATTAGTAGGAATATAGGCGGAAACGTCTCCAGATTGAGTCTCCACTATTGGTAAAGCGGTCATACTCCCTTCGCCTAAAAGAGAATTTAATTTAGCGGCTCTTTCTAAAAGGCGTGAATGCAAATAAAAAACATCCCCTGGATAAGCTTCGCGGCCGGGAGGTCTTCTTAATAGAAGGGACATTTGGCGATAAGCTTGTGCCTGTTTGGAGAGATCATCATAAATTATTAAGGTATGCCGTTCGCGGTACATAAAATACTCAGCCAGGGCTGCTCCCGTATAAGGAGCGAGATATTGTAATGTAGCGGGTGAATCCGCCATTTCAGCTACTACAATAGTGTATTCCATGGCCCCCTCTTCGTGGAAAGTAGTTACTACTTGAGCCACGGAGGATGCTCTTTGACCGATAGCTACATAAACACATATTACATCTTGACCTTTTTGATTGAGAATTGTATCTGTGGCTACTGCTGTTTTGCCAGTCTGTCTGTCCCCAATAATTAACTCTCGCTGACCGCGCCCTATGGGGATCATCGAATCGATAGCAATAAGCCCTGTTTGAAGGGGTTCATATACGGAACGCCTAGAAATTATACCCGGAGCAGGAGATTCAATTAAGCGAGATTCTGAAGCGACAATTTCGCCTCTCCCATCAATAGGTTTAGCGAGAGCATTTATAACACGACCCAAGTAAGCCTCGCTCACGGGTATCTGAGCAATTCTTCCTGTTGCTTTTACAAAACTTCCCTCTTGTATCATCAACCCATCGCCCATTAATACAATCCCAACATTTTTAGATTCCAAATTCAGAGCAATACCTCTCGTCCCTTCTGCAAATTCGACTAATTCACCTGACATTATTTCACCAAGACCTATAATACGAGCAATCCCATCCCCCACTTGCACTACGCGACCGATATTCTCAATCCCTACTTTCCTATTATATTGTTCAATACGTTCGCGGAGAATTTTATTAATTTCGTCGACTCGAAGGGTTGCCATTAGTGTTTCTTTAATTTTTTTTTTTTTGGAAGCAAGGGAAAAATAATGCCTAAATTCTAAACAAAAGTAGAAGTTCAAAACCTAATAAATTGAATTATCTCTTCCATTCTATGGCCCCGAGAATGCCAATATTAGCACGAATCGTACGGAAATGTAACTCGGTATTCAAACAACTATTCAGAGTTCCTAGAGCTCCTTGTACAGCTTGTTGGAAAACCCGTTGTCGGACCTGATTCATCGCCCTTTGTTTTTCAAAATAAAGGGTTTCGTTTTTAGACTTTTCTAATTGTTCCAAACTAATAGAAGTAGCATTAATCAAATTTTCTTTTTCTCGTTCTATTTCAGAGTATCCATTCATTCGATACTCATCTGCTTCCAGTTCGACTTTCTGTAATCGAATACGAGCTTTTTCGAGTTGTTCAAGGGTCCCTTTACGCAATTCTTCCGAATTTCGAATAGTACTTAAAATCCTCTGTTTTCGATTATCTAATAAATCTTTTAATGAAAGTAGATTATCTTGCTATTAAGTTTACAATTTTTATGATCTCTTCCCGAACCAAACATGAATCTTTCGATTCATTTGGCTCTCCCGCTCCTTTTTTTCTTTTTTGTTATGTATTATGGCTATTTCCATATCTTTTTTTTATGTAATGAGCCTATCCTCTATCCTCTCTTTTCTGTTTGTATTTCTATATACCCAAACTTATATAAGACTAGATGAATATTAAGAGGACTCTTCCAACTAGATAAAAATCTATCATGGTCAGCAAAGTTGTTTCTTTATTTGTGTTTGCTCTGTTAGTTAATAATTTCAATTTCATTAAGAAAAACTAACTAAATAAATGGAAAATAAAAATTGATAGAATTCCTTTTATTTTTTCTTCAAATCCAAAAAATTTCTCTTTTTTTTATACATAGGTCGTCGATTTGGCATTGGAAAAAGGGCTGCGTGCCCTTCTAGTAAATAGTTCAAACTATTTTATCGATATGAGTGTTCTATATCAGATAAATTCTACACTAGCTATTTCCCGTTTAAAGCATTTCGAGACTAATACTAATGTAGTTGTAGAAAGAGTACCCCTTTTTGCCCGGACTTCAAGCAGTTTAGCTTTAACCGTGTTAATGGTCTCACATTATTGGTCTATAGAGAATCAAAGTAAATTTACCAATGAATCGCGAAATGCTATGGTTCTTCCATATGATTTCTGAAGTTATTCAGAAGTAATTCGTCGAGATCGTGCACCTTTTCTTATTTATCAAAAAAAATACTAAAAATATTCTAAAGTGCAGCCGGATAGATCCAATCTATTCTTGAAATAGACAACTCGCACACACTCCCTTTCCAAAAAAAATCAATACACCAACCACTACAGTTAGATTTATTAGATTTGTTGCTAAAATATCGGTATTAAGCCCGAAACTCCCAGCGAATGGCCAGTGAGCTAAAAAAACAAAAGAATGGGTTACATTTTTCATATGCTCTCCTCTTATAGATAGGACGAACAAAGAAGAAAGTTTTTCGATTACTTACTTCGCTCGTCCTTTTTTGATCGGTTTTTTTAATGCAAATAGATTCAATCTAATAATTTCTTTTAGATTAAGTCTTAGGTCTCGTTTGACCTGTGAAAGATCTCCTTTGTTGAAATGTTCCCAAAATTCCTAAAATAAAAGGAAAAATACTTTCCACTGTCCTAAACTAAGGACGGGAAGGAAGAGGGCGAGCATATCCTCTAAATTGATCATGCTCAAATCAGCCCTTCTTGGGGTTCCTAGGGTATTGTCTGTCCCGATAAATACAAAATTTCCGGAATAATATAAAAAAGAAATAATATAATAAATAGGAGTAAAGTAAAGTATTGATATACTTAGAATTACATAAGCAAATGCCAATGTACTAAAAAAAGAAAAAAGTATCTAATCTAAAGGACTCATTTTCTTTTTTAGGATTAAACAAAAGGGTTCGCAAATAAAAGCGCTAGTGCCACAACCAGTCCATAAATTGTTAAAGCTTCCATAAAAGCTAGACTAAGCAATAAAGTACCTCTTATTTTACCTTCTGCTTCTGGCTGTCTCGCAATACCTTCTACAGCTTGTCCTGCAGCAGTACCTTGACCAACTCCGGGCCCAATAGAAGCAAGCCCTACGGCCAATCCAGCAGCAATAACGGAAGCAGCAGCAATTAGTGGATTCATGATGAGTTCCTCGTGTCAAAAAAAAAGAAATGGTTAAGGATACAATCAACCAAGAAATTATTACTTCCAACTTCTAAGCTCTATCGGGTAGAAGTAACTAATAAGTACAAATAAATGATAATCGAAATCGTTCGAATTACTTCGAGATCTCGTTTTTAGTTTCTAATCATTAGAGGTTTGTGTAAATCCATATGATTCTCATTATTCTATTTCTCTTTCTTTTCAACCAATCACTCTTTTATTCCATCCTTTTTTTTACTCTTCGATATCTTTGAGTTCCCATTTTTTCCCCTTCATCTAACATAATAAAAGACGAAATACAGGAAGAACCCCTATTGAAATCGAACTAATCCAAATCCAATAGGAATCAAATCAAGATATACAATTGATAACAATATGCTGCATAGAACTAGATATGGAATCCAGTTCCATATAGAAGGGAATTCTATATATCGGATTAGATAATGAATCTAACTTAGGAATAAAAAAAATCCCATATACATTTGTTTCTTCTATTTTGTTTGCCTATTTTCTCATTTTCTATTGAATCCGATTCTAAAATCATTCTTTAGAAAGCCACACAAAAGATGACTGTCTTATAGGCATTAAAGATATAGATCTAACCTGACTTGGCCCCCCTGAATGCATATATACTTTACCTCTTCCATAATATAGTCTATTCTCTCTCCTACAACTCTAGGTTGTATATTCATACGCCTTTCGAACTATTTAGTTTTCCAACTAAGAGGATTATCCGGAATCATGCATGAATTGGGCTAAGCTAAAAAAAGAAAGACTATTTCAAAAACTAGTTAATTCAATGATGACCTTCCATGGATTCACCTATATAGGCTGCGGCTAACGTTGCAAAAATAAGAGCTTGAATACCGCTTGTAAATAATCCAAGAAACATGACCGGTATAGGGACTACTAAGGGGACTAAAGAAACAAGAACAACAACGACTAATTCATCCGCCAATATATTTCCGAAAAGTCGAAAACTAAGTGATAATGGTTTTGTGAAATCTTCTAGGATGTTAATAGGTAAAAGGATTGGGGTTGGTTTAATATATTTTTCGAAATAACTCAATCCTTTTTTGCTAAGACCCGCATAAAAATATGCCGCTGATGTTAGTAAAGCTAAAGCAACAGTAGTATTTATATCATTCGTGGGCGCTGCTAATTCCCCATGGGGTAACTCTATAATTTTCCAAGGTAAAAGAGCACCTGACCAATTCGAAACAAAAATAAAAAGGAACATAGTTCCAATAAAGGGAACCCAGGGACCATATTCTTCTCCAATCTGAGTTTTGCTCAAGTCTCGAATAAACTCAAGGACATATTCGAAGAAATTCTGACCATCGGTCGGGATGGTTTGTGGATTCCGAACAGCTATGATAACTGAACCTAGCAAAATAGTAATTACGACCCAAGAAGTGATGAGTACTTGGGCATGAATTTGGAAACCTCCTATTTGCCAATAGAAGTGTTGCCCTACTTCTACACCCGATATATCATATAACCCCTTGAGTGTTTTAATGGAACATGGTGTAATATTCATATTGTCCTCTGATAAAAATTGAACTTCAAAAAAGGAATTCTTTTGATTCAAGCATCTCTTTCTCAACTCAGCAACTTGAAGTATTAATCTTATATTTAATATACCAAGAAATCACATCAGATCATAATATATATCAATACCCTCTAATATATATCAATATTTCCCTTCTTTTATCTATGCAAAACAAAAAAGAATAGTAATTAATCCTATAAATCTACGCAGTTGCTCAAGAATTCACTATTCTTCTTAATCAACGATTTCTTATATAGAGAGAACGGCCCTCAGAAATTGCAAATACTAATTTGTTAAGAATTAATCGAATTGAAGTCATAGTGTCATCGTTGGCAGGAATCGATATATTCGCAAGATCTGGGTCACAATTTGTATCGACTAAAGAAATAGTAGGAATCCCCAAAATGGCACATTCCTGAAGAGCTATATACTCTTTTTGCTGATCAAGGACGATCACAATGTCAGGCAACCTCGTCATATATTTGATCCCGCCGAGATATCTTTGCAAGGTAGATAATTTTCTCTTTAAGATTGCCGCATCTCTTTTTGGGAGATGGTGGAATTTTCCCATTTTTTCTTCTGCTCTTAAGTCTCTAAATTGAGAAAGTCTAGTTTTGGTAATCGACCAATTCGTTAACATACCGCTGAACCACTTTTTATTAACATAATGACAACGAGACCTTATTGCAGCTGATGCTACTAAATCCGCTGCTCTTTTTTTGGTACCAACAATTAAGAAGCTTTTTCCCTGACTTGCTGCATCAAAAACTAAATCACAAGCTTCTGATAAAAAACGAGCTGTTCTAGCAAGATTTGTAATATGAGTACCTTTACGCTTTGCCGAGATGTAAGGGGCCATTTTGGGATTCCATTTCTTAATACCATGACCAAAATGAACTCCCGCTTCTATCATCTCTTTCAAATTGATGTTCCAATATCTTCTTGTCATTTTTTCCACACTTCCTTTTTTTTTCTTTTTTCGTGTTACCATTACGGAATTCATTTCTTTTTGAAGATTAAGAAAGAGCCGAAATAGCTTGAAATAAATAATAATTGTTCCAATGGAACCTTCTTGACCATTGATACACGGTATAAACATAGCCTTAATGAATTAACTGACTTCTTTTACTTATTAAAATACAATTTAAATTTAAGTACAAAATCGAAAATCAGACCTGTTAGCATTCTAAGGTCAAAAGTATAGTTTAAATTAAAGTAAAAAAAATTGCTTTATGTATACTTAAATCGTATAAATAGGGGTAAACGGGGTCTCTGATGTTTCATAGAAATTGTTTGTTACGTCAGAATCAGAAGAAACTAATTCTGTATGGAGAAACAAAATATCTCTCATTTCCGACGCGAATAGATTTTTTTTTTGAATTTCTAAATAAAGGTTCTTGTCTTGTGGGGAACGATGCACAAATTTTTGGAATCCGGTACCAACAGGTATAATCCCCCCCAGAACTACGTTTTCTTTCAGACCTTTCAACCAATCAATACGACCTCGTAGGGCAGCTTTTGCTAAAACTCGAGCAGTTTCTTGAAAACTTGCTTCAGATATGAAACTTTGGGTATTCAGGGAAGCCCTTGTTATTCCCAATAAGATTGCCCGATAATAGATCGATTCATCTAAAGCCCGCCCTGCTCGTTCCGCTCGCAATAGTCCTATTAATTCCCCAGGTAAAAAAACATTAGACATTCCATCTTCGGAAACCCTTACTTTTGATGTTACTTGGCGTATAATAATCTCTATATGTCTATTATGGATCTGTACCCCTTGGGATCGATAAACCTTTTGGATCTTATTAACCAAAGAGATACGACTTTGGGCTATGGTTAGCTCAGCTCCAATCAAGAATCCCCAGGGAACCCCAAGAATTCTTGGTATACGTTCATTCCAATCCTCAATTCTCCTTTCGAGATTCGGCGATAGTGAATCAATTGAACGCGCTTCGAAGATTTGTTCTACTTTTGGAAGACCTTGCGTTATATCACTGGATCTCGATTTTTCATATATAAACGTAACTAACCTATCTCCTTTGTAAAGGATTTTTCCATAATGACCATGAACAGTTGCTCCTATAGTGGCCAAATAAGGCTTAGCTGCTCTTAGAACAAAGGAGTCCATATTAACAATGAAAATTTGACCAGATTTTTTTATGTGTAATTTAAATAGACATAAATTTTCACAAATAAATTGTCCAAGGTGAATTATTGCCAATGTCTCTTCCCATGAGTCATGATGGAGAAAGTGCCAATTCAAATGGAATGGCTCCAACATGATGTTACTGTCAAAATTCGAAATCCTTTTATTTTCGTCTATTAAAGAGTATTTAAGTCCTTGAAGTACTTGTAAGGTTTGTTTCAAATTGTCAAGGAACAAGTATTTTTTTAACAAGATCTGATTATGCGTTAATAAATAGTAAGATGAAGAAAAATTCGATATACTAGGTACAATAACGCCTAAGAGCCCAAAAATATCTCGAATAGGAATTCTAGGATTCGATTCTTTTACCGCATTGGGATATTTAGAATTCTTGAATAAACCAATTCGAGAACAGTTGGATGCCAACAAAATCATCAAAGATGGATATTCTTTATTTCGATTCAACAAGGTGCCAATAACTTCTTGATGTTGGCTAAGTGATTGAATCTTCGCCTTGGAATAAAAGGAATTGGTATTGTTGCGATCTAACCTATTATTGGGAATCAATCCTACACTTGTCCTATCATACCTTCTTCGTGTATACAAAATAGTAGACTTGACTAACTCAATTCTTAGGAAATCGCGAATTAGATCATTTGTTTTTACCTCAACAAGAGAAGCACGAGCTCCCTCTTTTTCTTCTTGTTCCCAATTCACTACTAAGCAAGTTCGAACGAATTGACTATTCGTGTGATAAATTCTTTGAGTTAACTTGCTATTTTCATGAGAAATAAAATTGACAAGTCGAAGTTGGAGATTATCCTCTTCTTGCAGGAGATCCTGCGGGAAAAGTGTTGCTAAATTTATCCCTTCGTCCATTTCATATGCGACTGCAGGTCGAACCGAAACAAAATACTTTTCCTTGCTTTTGAGAAATTTTTTCCGTTGAACATAAACCCAATTTTTCCTTTTTTTTGATTCCTTAGAATCTTTTTTTTCTCTTTCTGGTGGTATCAAACTGCCACCTAATATCTTATCCGCCTCTTCAGGAAAATGAATATCTCCGGAAAAGATTTTGAGTTCTGTATGGCTTTTTTTTCTCTTCACTCGGACCAATCCACCTAGTCGACTTCTTGTATTTTTTGTGAGTTGTGTATCGACTCCAATAATACTATTGTCAAGTACCTTTAGGGATGAGGATCTCGGCAAGATATGCAGTTCTTGAAGAATGAAAAAAAACCGATCTACTTCTTTTTGGTATTTTAGACTAAATTCTTTTGTTCCTCGATGCTCAATAAAACCCTCTTTTTTTAAGATAGAATCTTCCTCCGGGCTCCCATATTCGTCTTCTGAGTCTTCCTCTGAGTCTTCTTCTGAGTCTTCTTCTAAAGTCCCATATTCCTTCTCTGAGCCATCTTCAGAGCTCCCATATTCTTCTTCTGATTCTTCCTCTAGGATTTCATATTCGCCCTCTCCCTCTCGAGTCCTATATTTGTTCTCTAGGCTCCCATATTCTTCCTCTGAGTCTTTCTCTAGAGTCCTATATTCGTCCTCTAGGATCCCATATTCATCTTCTAGGGTTTCATATTCGTCCTCTAGAGTCCTATATTCGTCTTCTAGGATTTTATATTCGCCCTCTCCCTCTCGGGTCCTATATTTGTTCTCTGGGCTCTCATATTCGTCTTCTGAGTCTTCCTCTCGAGTCCGATATTCTTCCTCTCGAGTCCTATACTCTTCCTCTTGGGTCCGATATTCTTCCTCCAGGGTCCTATATCTAAATTTAACAATTCCTGAACCCCTTTTATCTTTTCTGTATCGTGGATCGTCAAAATAAGCAAAAATAGTATTTCTACGTAAAACACCCATAAAGGGTATTTCCATTGAAATACCCAAACAGGATATTCGCTCTTTTTCTTGTTCTTGATGATATTGTAATGGAACGACGAGCCTATTTCTTCGCTTTTTCGCCAACAAATCTGAATTATCTTGAAGAATGGAAGGATAGAAACAATTCCAATGACCGTTGAACACGATTCGATCTGGCGTTAAATAATCAAGAATTTCTCTATCTTTTTTACCAAAAGTATCCAACAGTCTATGGCTTACTTGATCATTAGCCATTGAGAAGTCAAAGATATATCTTCCATCAACAGAAAAAGAATAAGTATTCATTTGATCTTGATCCTTGTGCAGCGAAAAAGATGCTATACTGGATCTGCACATACTTACTGACAATATCCATAAATGGCTTGTTTTTGGTAATCGACGAAGATTACCATATTGATATTCGGGCGCATGGTAAACATCAGTACTCCAGTGCATTTCCCCGTCTGATTCGGAATAAATATGCTTTTGTACCTTTTCTTTAAAATGCAAAGTGGACGTTCCGGCACGAATCTCCGCAATTACTTGTTCAGATTCTACATATTGATCATTTTGCACTAGAATCAAGCTTTTTAACGGAATATTCACACTATGTAGAATATCCTGACTCTGAATAGTTACATGCAAGTCTATATAGCATAGAAAAGCAGGCTGCCCATGACGGGTACGTGTGGGGTGAACCAAATCCTCATTGAATTGGATTTTTCCATTCGAGGGGGATCGTATAAGGTCGGCAGTACCCCCTGTGAATACTCCACCAGTATGAAAAGTTCTTAATGTTAATTGAGTCCCCGGCTCCCCAATTGATTGACCCGCAATAATACCTACAGCTTCCCCCAATTCGACCAGATCCCCATGAGTGGGACTCCGCCCATAACATAATTGACAGATCCAAGATGTGCTCCGGCAAGTAAAGGGGGTTCTAATATATATTGGTTGTGCTCGAAACGGTTGTGCTCGAAAGGCAGTTATGAATCGATTGACTAATCCAATTCCAATATCTTGATTTCGAGAAGCAATGCATCGTGAACCAATATATATATCGTCTGCTAATACACGACCAATTAGTGTTTGGACAAAAAGTTTTTCCGTCATCCCATTTTGAGGACTCACAGAAATACCTTGGATAGTACCACAATCTCTTCTACGCACAATAATATGTTGAACTACTTCAACAAGTCTACGTGTAAGATAGCCAGCATCCGCTGTTCGTACAGCAGTATCTACAACCCCTTTTCGGGCTCCGTAGCAGGAAATTATATATTCTGTCAAAGAAAGTCCCTCGCGTAAATTGCTTTGAATAGGTAAATCAATCATTTGTCCTTGAGGATCCGCCATTAACCCTCTCATACCTACTAATTGGTGTACCTGAGATGCATTTCCTCTGGCTCCTGAAAAAGACATTAGATAGACTGGATTAGAAGGATCCGTTATTCGAAAATTCGAATTCATTTCTTGTTTCAAATATTCACTTGTAGCATACCATATCTCAACGGATTGGCGTAATTTTTCTACCGCGTGTATAGCTCCATAATAATAGTGTTTCTCCAAAAGAAAACTCTGTTGTTCCGCGTCTTGGACTAACCATCCTTTAGAGGGTATTGTTAAAAGATCCTCGATTCCTAAAGAAATCGATGTAGTAGTGGCTTGATGGAAGCCCAGAGTCTTTATTTGATCCAGTATATGGGATGTATATCCCATTCCGAAATGATCTATTAATCTGCTAATAAGCCGTTTCATAGCAGTTCCGTCTATCTCTTTATTATGAAAGACCAGGTTGGCCCGTTCTGCCATACATAAGTACCCCCTTTTTTTGGCTGAGTAGGATTCGACAATTGCTGAGTAGGATTCGACAATGGGCCTGAGTCAGTGATTCGAAAACTTAATTTACTCCCTTTCCTCAATCTCAATCTGGATTTGCGCGGCAAAAAAGATGGTACTAGCGAAATCGGAATGCCCCCCGAAAGGGGCATCGCCGAATCTAACTTCCTTGTTTAGATAGTGTATGAATAGGCCCGACTAAATCCTTGTATGGCTTCCTCTATTTCTCTATAAAAAGAAATATGACCAAGAGTGGTTCGAATGTATATAGAACGGATTTCTTTTTTTCTATTTCCCACTACTAGATAGTGGGCATAAATCTCATGATAAGTCCCAAAAGATTCATATTGAACTTCAATCGGAACTTCTCTTGACCCAACGATGCGTTGATCTAGTTTCCATCGGAGCCACAAGGGACTGTTTAAACCGATTCGTTTTTGTCTATAAGCTCCCAGTGCATCATAGGAACTAGAAAAATGGGGTTCTTTATCTTTCGTATACTTATAATAATTGTTATTATTGTAGTTTACTTTTTTATTTGGAGAGTTTCCGCAACTATTATATCTATTTGCACAAATACCTAGACGGTTTCCAATCGTTAATACATAAAGTCCGATAAGCATGTCTTGGGTTGGCACGCAAATAGGATCTCCAATAGCGGGAGACAGGAGATTCATATGAGAAAACATAAGTAAACGGGCTTCCGCCTGAGCTTCCAAGGATAAAGGTAGGTGAACAGCCATTTGATCCCCATCAAAGTCCGCATTGAAACCCTTACACACTAATGGATGTAAACAAATAGTACGTCCCTCTACTAAAGTGGGTTGGAAGGCCTGTATGCCTAATCTATGCAGGGTAGGTGCTCTGTTCAACAGTACAGGATGTCCCCGCATAACTTCTTGAAGTATTTCCCATACAATGGGTTCCTTTTCCCAAATTTTCCTTTTAGCAATCCTGACATTAGAAGTAGCACGTTTCGTGATTAAATCGCGAATTACAAATAGCTGAAAAAGCTTTATTGCTATCTCTAGAGGTAATCCACATTGATGTAATGAAAGCGAAGGACCCACAACAATGACAGAACGCCCCGAGTAATCGACCCGTTTCCCAAGCAGAGTCTCGCGAAACCTCCCCTCTTTACCCTCAATTACATCTGAAAGTGATTTGTATACTTTATTGTGACCATCCCTCGTCGGTTGCCCGCGGGACCCACTATCAAGAAGTGTATCCACGGCTTCTTGTACCAATTTTTCCTGGCACATTACTAAATCTGCTGGTGCTAATTCACTTCTTTTTAATAGATAGGCAAGGTTGTTGTTCCGACGGATAACTCTCTTATAAAGTTCATTAATATCTGAAGTCACTACTTTATCCCCAGATCTATAAACAATGGGTCTCAATTCGGGAGGAAGAACCGGTAATAAGCACAAAACCATCCATTCTGGTTCTACATTTGTTTGAATAAAATGTTTCGCCAATTGCATGCGTCTAATCAAAAAAACTTTTCTTATTCGTCTTTTTCTATCTTCCCATTCATCTCCACTATACCCCTCGTCTTCTAATTCCTTCCATTCAACCAAAGAATTCTCTATAATAATTCGCAAATCTAAATCTGCTAATTGTTCTCTAATAGCGCCTGCTCCTGTTGCAATTTCCCGATTTCGAAATGTTGCAAAGCCTGGGGTAGAAAAAAAGGGAGAAATACTGTGGTTACAGGATGAAATTTCATCTTCGAATAAACCCCGTAATCGTAAGAAAGTAGGTTTTTTAGCGCTGGGCCTAGCAAAAGAGAAATCACCATATACTAGGCCCTCCAATTTCTTAAGGGGTTTATCTAAAAGATTCGCAATATAACTAGGAAGACCTTTCAAATACCACACATGAGTCACTGGACATGCTAGTTTGATGTATCCCATTTGATATCTTCGTATCCGAGAATCAACAAATTCTACCCCGCATTTTTGGCAAAATCTTTCGTCTTCGTTTTCAGCTACGCTCGCTCGAGAGTTTCCACAAGCACAAATTCCGCTTTTTATGGGTCCAAAGATTCTTTCGCAAAACAATCCATCTTTTTCTGGTTTATCGGTTTTATAATGAAAAGTGGAGGGCCTTGTGACTTCGCCAACGACTTCCCCATTAGGTAGGATTTTTTTAGCCCAAGCCTTTATTTGTTGAGGGGAAACGAGTCCAATTTGAAGTTGTTTATGTTTATATTGGTCAATCATAAAATAGAAATAAGAAAAAAATTTATATTTATTCCGATCAAACATCCTCCCTATTAACCTGGAAGTTCTTCTCAGATACAAGGAAATGGTTCAGTTCTAGAGCCAAAGATCGTAGTTCTCGAACGAGCACTCGAAAAGATTCTGGCGGATCCTCGTGATTAGGCACTCTTTTTCCCCAGATCGTAGCATTAAGTATTTCTTGGCGAGCTATAAGATGATCAGATTTATAAGTAAGTATCTCTTGTAAAATATGAGCAACACCAAATCCTTCTAAAGCCCAAACTTCCATTTCTCCTATTCGTTGTCCCCCTTGCTTGGCTCTTCCTCTAACGGGTTGTTGGGTAACAAGTGAGTAGGGCCCAGTAGAACGTCCATGAATTTTCTCATCAACTTGATGAATTAATTTTAAGATATAGGACTTCCCTATTAGAACAGGCTGTTCGAAGGGATCTCCTGTTCTTCCATCAAATATTCTGCTTTTTCCCGGGTACTCGGGTTCAAATACCCATGGATTTTTTGTTTGTTTACTGGCTTCATATAATTCCGAAAACACAAGTTTTCTTGAAGCCTCTTGCTCATATCTCTCATCAAAGGGTGCTATTCTATAATGTTTCTTTAGCAGATCCCCTGCTAATCCGAGCGAGCTTTCAAATATTTGTCCCACATTCATTCGTGAGGGTACTCCTAAGGGATTGAAGACCATATCAACAGGTGTTCCATCTTGCAAATAGGGCATATCTTGCCTAGGCAAAATTTTGGAAATGATCCCCTTATTCCCGTGTCTTCCAGCTACTTTATCCCCAACTTTGATTTCACGTTTCTGTAAAATATATACACGAACCATTATGTCAAAGGGGTCCCTCTGGATCCATTTCACATCGATAACGCGCCCTCTTCCACCTATAGGTAGTTTGAGAGAAGTTTCTTTTGAAGTGGATACCTCAAGACCAAAAATAGCCCGTAATAATCCAGCTTCCGCGATATAGGACGATTCGCTCGCTATCTGAGGCGTTAATTTACCTACTAAAATATCGCCAGTTTCTACCCAGGATCCCAACCTTACAACTCCATTTCTGTCCAAATTGCGAAGTAAATGTTCTTCTAGATGTGGTATTTGTTTAGTGATTTTTTCAGCGGAGCCTTGGCTTGTCGTATCCGTCTGAATTTCATATTTTCGGATGTGAAAAGAAGTATAAATATCCTCATATACCAAACGTTCACTAATTAGTACTGCGTCTTCAAAATTGTAACCCTCCCAGGGCATATAAGCTACTAAAACGTTTTTTCCTAAAGCAAGTTCCCCGCCAACTGTAGCTGCTCCCTCCGCTAAAATTTGCCCTTTTTTAATGGATTTACCCCGCGGAACCCGAGGTTTTTGGTGCATACAAGTATTTTTGTTAGAGCGCCGATGGGCAACTAAAGGAATACTTATGGTCTTCCCACTACTTGATAAAAGGATCTTGTGACTATCACTAGAAATGATCTTTCCCTCGCGTTGGGCTATAACGGAAACCCTCGAATCTAGAGCTGTTTGGCGTTCCAATCCAGTTCCAACAATGCACTTCTCGGACCGAGAAAGTGGAACTGCTTGGCGCTGCATATTAGAACTCATTAAAGCCCGATTCGCATCATTATGCTCAATAAAAGGAATGAGAGAACCTCCAATAGAAAAATATTGGAAAGGAAAAATACTTCTAACATGAATCTGTTCCCATGCAATAGTCAGGAATTCTTGACGGTATCTAGCTGGAACAACCTGTTCTTCCTGAATACCCTGATTCAAGGACAAAGAATTTCCTGCTGCTATCATATAATATTCATCTCTATTTGGTGATAAATAAACTACCTGTCTCTCTTTTTTTTCTTTTGCTTTCTCAGATATTTCATAAAACGGACTCTCTATAGATCCCCACCAGTGATCAATTCTCGCATGAATAGCTAACGATCCGGTAAGTCCAACATTGATTCCTTCGGACGTGTCAATTGGACAAATACGCCCATAGTGACTCGGATGAATATCTCGGCTCCGAAAACTTGCAGTTCTCCCCGTCAATCCTCCTGGACCCAAACAACTCACTTTTCGCCCATGAACCGTTTGTGTCAATGGATTGGTTTGATCAAAAACTTGAGCTAAGGGGTATGTGCCAAAAAAGGTCTCATAAGTAGTTATTAATAAAATCGAAGTTGAAGTTGGAGTTACCAAAGTTTGTGGAGTCGGTTTCGATTGACGTATGAATACTCTACGGATAGTTTTTTGAACCGCATGTTGTAAACGGCCAAGAGCCAGTCCGAATTGATCTTGTAACAGATCTGCAACCGAACGAATACGTTTATTTTTCAAGTGATTCATATCGTCATCGTCAAGTATACCCGTTCCAAATTTCATTCCAATCAAATGATCCGTAGCGGCCAATACATCTCGTGGTAACAAGAATGTATTGTTCTGAGGGATATCAAGATTCAGTCTCCGATTCATATTTCGTCGACCAACTCTTCCTAATTCACATTTTTGTTGAAAAAATTTCTTTTGTAATTCCTCGCATAAGGACTCCGAAAATACCAGGTCCCCACCTACACAAGCAAATTGTTGATAAAACTCCAAAATAGCTTTTTCTTTTGACTCAATCCTCTTCTTCTCCTTAGCATTCGGGAAAGACAAGAAAATTTCGGGGTAGGAAACATTATCTAAAATTTCTCTTAGATTCGAACCCATAGCTGATGATAGAACTAAAATAGATATCTTTTGTTTTCTACTCACGCGAGCCCATATCCTTTCTTTTTTATCAATTGCTAATTCCGACCTTCCTCCCCAATCTGATATTATAGTCCCGGTATATATAGAAATTCCCTTATGGTCTAATTCCGAGCGGTAGTAAATACCAGGACTTAGCAATATTTGATTGATCACAATTCGGTATATTCCATTTATTATAAAGGTTCCTAAGGAATTCATTATAGGAATGTTTCCAATAGAAATGGTTTCCTTTTGCACATCGAAACCAAAAATTAATCTCGCGGATACATATAATTCGGAAGAATAGGTGAGTGATTCATACACAGCATTCCTTTCTTTTATCGAGGGTTCTAGCAATTGATATCCTTTCGCAAATAATTGAAATGCAATTTCGTGATCTGGATCTTTAATTGTGGGAAACTTCTCAAGTTCTTCCGCCAAGCCTTGATTAATGAATCTACAAAATCCCTCGAATTGGATCTGACTAAATCCGGGTATTGTGGACATTCCCTCATTTCCATTCCGGAGCATTTGAATCTTAAGTTTCCTATTTATAGAAGAAAAATTCCATTATCAGCTCACTCTTCATCAATCCCTACGGATCAATCTAGCAATCATGGAATCCATATTCTGTTTACTGAATCACATGAAATTCTAGGGAACTCCACATACGTATTTCATATATGTATTTCATACATATGAATAGAGACGATTTCGACGAAAGTTCGAATTTAGCAGGGGTTGAAATGGAATAAAAATGAATTGATAAAACAGTCCTAGAAAAAAATTCTGCCACTGAAACTTTATGATATTCTAAAAAGATTGGATAGCAAAGATTTCTCGTTTTATCTCCTTTCTATGAAAGGGATAAAGCCATAAGAATTTATAAGCACTAGAAAGTTTGACTTTAGTTCGATTTAGAATAGCACGCTTAGTTTCTTTTTCAAAAAGAATTTGAAGGGTCTTTTTTGTTTCGTAGTAGTAGAATTGCTAGAAAATAAAGGATTTCGTTGTAGAATCCTAAAATAAAGATAAAGTACTTTATTTTTTAAGTACTTGCCAATCTAGTTATCCACCTATCTACATATCCTTTCTTTTATCGTAATTGCACTTAGGTGGGCCAAGAAGGCCTGGCTATAATCTATATCAGAGCAAATTCCCTCTTTTTTTTTTTATTCAAGATATTTAATACAATGAAAAATTAAAGCACGATTCCCCATAGGAATATGTACATAAGGGGGATCTGTAGATAATAATGCTGTTCGGACCTGGAGTTTCCCTATATACAGATTAGGGAAACATTTATTCTTATTCTATTTTATTATGCCATTCAAAATAATGGGGGGGAATACCGATTTAAGAGTCGTTCACTACTGCAATTCAAAAAATAATAATAATAATATTATATTTATTATATTATTATATTATAGTTTTATTTTATTATATTATAGTTAATTATATTATTATATTCTAATTTTATTATATTATAGTTAATGGTTCTAATTTGTTCTGAATTTTGCAGCCTGCGACTGGAAATCCACTTTTTCTTCTTTTCTTCTTTGTCATCTCAATAGAATAGAAAGAAGCGGGAAGTTTTCTAGTGTTAGCAATGTGTGTTTTAAGATAGAATCCATCGAGGAGAATAAGCGAAACTGGATCCAAAAAAGCAGAAATCTATTTTTTGAAAAAGATTCTAAAAAAGTAAGTAGAATTAGATTCAAGATAAAAGAAAAAAAGGTTTTAGTAATTAGTAAAAAAATGTGAATGAATACTTGCTCTTTTCTCGATTTTAGATCGGATTTTTTGGCGGCATGGCCAAGTGGTAAGGCAGGGGACTGCAAATCCTTTACCCCCAGTTCAAATCTGGGTGCCGCCTGATCAATAAAATACTTAGGATTATAGTACTGATCAAACTCGACAAATTCGTACCCCCCTAAGTTGGGGCACGAGAGTAACTAGGTTTGGCGATACTGGATTTTGAGAATCCATACCATAGTTCTACCCTCAAACTAGGGTTTGTTTTGTGGGCAGTGGCCCAAACGGCTACCAATAGGGATGAGGTAGCGTTTCCTTATTCTTTTATTAATTTAAATCGATTCGATTCGGGAATTTAAAACTACGAGACTAAGATGTCAGAAATCTTCGTAGCCAAAGGTCCCTAAGGGGCATTCTTTTTTCAATCTAAGATTGAAGAAGGGACTTTGCGAAGAAATAGAAAGACTTCCTAATTATCATACATTTTATTTATCGTACATCTTACTACATACACTTTATCGTACATCTTACTACATACACTTCGTACATCTTATGCTACCTACATACACTAAAGTAAAGGCTACTGATTCTGTCGAGAATTAGATTGAATAGGCTGATCAAAAATCAATTTTTGGATTGTGGATAAGACCTCCTTACTCTTTCATAGAAAGATAGAAAGCGGGGCAGCAGTAGGGTTTAGGTCAAAAATAAAAATAAACATGGGTAAGTTAGGTATCCAATAAATATTTATCTATCCTAATTTTATGGTGTATTCTTACGTCCTTTGCTTATAAAAAAGGTAACAAACGAAAGAAAAAATCTCTCTATTCCCGCGTCTTCTATTCAGAGCATCCCCTACTCTTTTTTAGGGAAAGAGCGATGTATCATATTTCTACTTAATGCTCTCCAATTCTACCAGAAATCATATAAGAATTTGTTAGGAGTAAATTCCTTTAACGGATTCATCCATAGTCTTAGGGCAGAATGGCCTTTTGACTCTGTACCCTTGATTCCACTATGATTATTGATCAATAGTAGAAGAATTCTTTCATAGAAATAGGAGACATAATTTACATGGATATAGTAAGTCTCACTTGGGCTGCTTTAATGGTAGTCTTTACATTTTCTCTTTCGCTAGTAGTATGGGGGAGGAGTGGACTCTAGGGATACTACCAATTGATTGAGTAGTCGAATTGTAGTATCAACTCTTTTCTTTAATTGATCGTTTTGCATTAATAATTTTGCCAAACTTTATTTTTTCTCTCTTTCTTTAGTTTTGTTTCACTCTTGTAAGAAACTCTTTTAAGAAAGTAAGAAAGAGTCGTTCTATTCCAGTATAATAGAATAGAAAGGGCGATTATAGTAATTCATAACTTCTATTCTACTAGAAATTATGAGTAAAAAGAAAGTTCTATACATAAGAAAATTAGAACATAAGAAAATTAGACTTTCTTACACGAAGCTATTCACAATATATCGCACATTTTCCATTTATACTATTTTCTTATTCTTAGAAAATTTTTGATGTTCTTTTTTTTTTTTTTTGAAGGATCTCGATTGAAGCATCTCGCACCTTTTTTAAGCATGAAAGATTCGTAGGTTTTTTCCTTTTACTTTTTTTCTTTTACTATAATCTATTCTAGTCTATTCTCGTATTATTTTTCTCCCCCTCCTTGGATTCTTTCAATGAAGAATTATCTTCGATTTTTTTGATTTTGACTTGATTGAAATTAAGTGGATGCAGTGAAAAAAGAAGTTGAATTAGACTACTATTTCAATCTACTAATCGATTCTATGTAGATTCAAGATAATATAATAGAAAGAATCTAAAGTGTGGTAGAAAAAACTATATGTAGTTCTTTCTACCACACTTTATGATTCCAACCAGACCCTTTCATTTAAGACTTGGATTTTTTATTTTCTTTAATCCCTTTTTCATTTCTTCAATGATTAATTGGAATTCCAATTAATCATTTTGACTGGCTGTTTTTACATAAATAATAAGTAAAAAGGCAGTAGGAACTAGAATGAACAATGCTGTAGCAATAAATGCGAGAATATTTACTTCCATAACCTCTTTATTTATTTATTTTTTTCACAATAACTCGGGATGTAATCCCATGGAGAGGAAAAAGGGGTATCCTGTAAATTCAAGGGGAGGACTTGCATTCTGATAATACTGAATCAATTCAATATTATGAATATTGCATCTATCAAATCAATTCATGGTGGATAGTGGAATAATATAACATAGGAAGATCTCTTATCCATACTAAGACCAAAATAGGTTTTTTGATTGGATTCGAAACCCCCTCTATTCTTTTTTCATTCTTTTCTACTTTTGCTTTTCTATATGTATAACCCAAAATCTTTCTTATCTTATCCAATTTCACTTCCTTTTTCTTATAGTTATACATACAATTATGTATGTATTATATGACCAACTTTCTATGGGTCACATAGACATCCCAATAAGCAGTAGAAGTAGAAATGAGATGGAGAAAAGAGGATCTTAAATAAAAAGGATCCCATATTTAAATTTAGGAAAAAGAGCGTTTGCTTGGTTTTTATTTTATTAGGTTACTATCCATATACGCTTTTTGGGGTCTAAAGATGAGAGCAAATCCATAAAAAAAGGAGTCGGCAAATGGAGTGAGAATGAGGTGGATTCTTTCCAATTATATACACAAACAAAGTTGGAACTAGAAAATGGAAGGGGTGCGGTTTAACCCCCAAAAAGTAACTAATTAGATGAAATTCATTCTCTAACAATAAACGAATACGGTTTATGTATGGATTCCGGTAAAATACCGGTACTCGATTTCATAAGAGTCGAATAGGAAGTTAAGATGAGGGTGGTATCATCATAAAAATGGAGTAGTATCCTAAATTATACTAATCCACGTATGATATGTATGCCTTTCCTTATCAACCGGAAGTAGTGCAAAAAAAATTCTATACTGCACTGCTCTCTTTTTACTGAGAAATGCAAAAAAATAAAAGTGAAGTAAGGGTGCCCCATAGATATTTGATCTTGCCTCCTGTCCCCCCCCCCCCTTTTTTCATCAAAAATTTCCATGAAAAAAGAAAAGATGAATTTGTCCATTCATTGAACCCTAGTTCGGGACTGACGGGGCTCGAACCCGCAGCTTCCGCCTTGACAGGGCGGTGCTCTGACCAATTGAACTACAATCCCTGCGGGGTGTATGGCATGCCTATTCTTAAATAGAAGATTCGATCCGTCTGTCGTGCTCTAAGAAATAGACGAATCATATACTACATACCCGCATATCCTATGCGGGTATAGTGAGAGTGGCATAACTAGTATGTTGCGATTTTTTATCCCTAAAAATAAACGATAATCCGCTTTTCCATAAGAAAAGCTCTTTTCTTTGTCTTTTCTTTGTAAGACAAAGAATCAGAGAGATACGGATTAGAAATCAATTTCCCCGTTTCTCTTTATCCTTTATTTCTATAGATAATACATCTTTTTTCTTCCATAAAAAAAATAGATTTAGTTCATATTCACGAAGCCCTAAATTTTTGGGCCGAGCTGGATTTGAACCAGCGTAGACATATCGTCAACGAATTTACAGTCCGTCCCCATTAACCGCTCGGGCATCGACCCAGGAAGAATTTTTTCTAGGCTTTTTGATAATCTATGATTAACCTCTTTTTATAATACTCCCTACCCCCAGGGGAAGTCGAATCCCCGCTGCCTCCTTGAAAGAGAGATGTCCTGAACCACTAGACGATGGGGGCATCACTAGACGATAGCACCATATACAACCACTCGTCATTATACTATAATGATAGTATGAGCAGTTTTTTGGAATTGTCAATATACTCTTCGAACTAGATCAAAGAAAAGAGTCTTTACTACTTTTCTGTTATGCTTTCATAGGATTTTTTTTAGTTGATGGTTAGGTTAATTCACGGATCATCCCCTACTTTTTAAGCTTTTTAAGGTTAAGGAAATTCGTTTAAAGGGTATAGAATACGAATAGACTAATAAAAAGGAATCTAAATTAGTTCAGTACAGGTATTGATTGCTATAACAGGAAAAAGAGTCCAATTTCATTTTTTTTTGTAATTTTAACTCTGTGCTTCGTTTAGTGTTCAGACCAAAAATGTGGGCATCTCGCACTAAACTAAGTCATAAAATTGCAAAAAAAAAAAAAATGGGGACATTTTCAAAAAAGAAATGAATGAATTTAGTAGAAAAGTACTTTATCGGATTCGAACCGATGACTTCTGTCTTACCAAGGCATTATTCTACCACTAAGCGAAAAGCCCTTTATCGGATTTGAACCGATGACTTATGCCTTACCATGGCATTACTCTACCACTGAGTTAAAAGGGCTTTTTATTCAATAATTAGCCACTTTCATTTACCATTATGGGTCTACTGCATAATGTACATATTACATGTATATATTAATGTACATAATATATGTATATATAGAGATATGTAGAGATTTTCTTTTCTATATATCGAGATCGAGATATCGAAGTTTATTTATGGCGAGGTTTAAAATCTTGAGAAAATTAAGAAAAATAAGAAAATCTTTCATATTATCTCTTATCACTTGCACAAAGTATAGGTATTTATTATTATATAAATAAATACATATACATATCATGTATAATAAAATACATGAACAGAGAATTGACACACCCAAAAATTATTATATATATCGGATACACTTGAAGAGGCTAAGTTCATAGGTATGTAAACACGATCTCGTACGACTCACCAAACCAAAGTCCGGAAGTTCCATTTTTTTTGTTAAGAAGAGAACAAATATGTATCAATTGTTGAATCGGATACAACAATGGGCCAAAAAGGCCAAAGGGGCAATAAGAACTGCTGTTAAAAAAATGATAAACTTTTTTTTTATCTTTAGGCTATTCACTTTTCACGTGCTCAGAATGTTCTGCAGAATTAGGGACTTTTTTCTTCTATTGGCTGATCTTATGATGAGAACTTTCTCCATTTATGTTTTATTTCCCCTAATTCTAATTGGGTGGGGTATAAAGGAATTTGCGCTCTTCATATACCCCTATGGCTGGATAGTAATTTTCAGTGATATACTTCTTATCTGTTTTGGTGAGAGATTGAAACAATTTTTAGCAGGCATCTTTTGGAAAAACTTTCGAGTTCAAAACTTTTTCATTTTTCTTAAAAAGTTTTGGACGGATTTGTTGAAACGATTTTCAACAGGTACCCCTTGGAAATGGGGTACTTGACTATTCTACAAGGATTATAGTGGATTTGGAACAAACTATGTTGGAGTTTTATCAACAATTTTATTCTAAAAAAAAGGGTTGGGAGTCGAATTTATACTGCAGAGTATCAAAATTATACTACTGCCTGTCCAACAAAAAATAAAAAGCATATCCTACATACCTAACTCCTCCAGGTTCAGGGTTTTCCGTTTCCGAACACTAGGAAAAGGGAGGATTCTAGATTTTCGATCCTAGGGTTAAAAGGAAGGGGATAGATACCCAATATGATTCTTAGGAGGAACGTTTGGTAATGGTTCTCTATGCTCTTTTTTATGTGTTCTTAGTTCTATTCATCTTCTTTGATTCTTTTAAACAAGAATCTAATAAACTAGAATTGAGCGGAAAAGAAGAGAGGAAATTAGGAAATGGAGAGGATCGACTAACCAGCGATTCGTATCTGCTTTTCTTTTTAAGTTATTACTCTTTGTTGCTTCTCTCAAGCGATAGACGAAGTCTATGAAAAATTTTGGAAAGTCATCTCACTCCTTCCCTATGGCTCGCACTTCATGATACGTGGAGGAAGAAAACATCTTTCGCAATTTCTTTGTTCAATTCTGAACAAAAAAGAAAAGGAAGAAAGGGATTTATGGGGACTGTACTGCCTTTATATCTCTTAGTATATATTGTAGGAATAATTAAACGATTCCTTACAACAGTCTGGCACATTTACGTCCTCACAAATAATGATCCTTGTAGTCATAACCGTAGAATAGATCCTAATCGAAATGCATACATTTGGTTCATACGCTATTGGTATGGTAAGAAGAGATGTATTTTACAGACTAGAGAGGGGCTATCTAAATCCTAAAGTAAAGGTCCGCGATTGAAGTACCAACCGCCCACCGCCATGAACTTTCTCCTTTGATTCGATAAGGTGGAATTAGCCTCCTTCTCGAATGGCTACCCTTGACAAAGGGTAGCATTGGTATCATAATCTACATGTAGCGGGTATAGTTTAGTG
This sequence comes from Zea mays, assembly GCF_902167145.1. Lineage (NCBI taxonomy): Eukaryota > Viridiplantae > Streptophyta > Magnoliopsida > Poales > Poaceae > Zea > Zea mays. Next base: position 62,053 of record NW_023367379.1, read on the forward strand.
GTAAAAGTGTGATTCGTTCTATTAATAACTGAATTTGAAATGATATACTTAAGGCATCCTTAAGTTTTTTTATATTCATATTCCGATGAAAACTTTAGTTCTTATAAAGGATTTAATCCTTTTCCTCTCAATAGCATATTGAGGAAGAATATACATTCTCCCGATTAGTATCCAAAGACTAATTGAATTTGCATCTAAAATACAAATTCGATTATGAGTACGTAGTCGCGAAGCATAATTTTGCATTGGATTAAGTATTCCGATAAGTATTCCGATTGAATAAATATGAGTAAAGGATCTATGGATGAAGATACAAAAAAGGTTATTTCCAATCGTAACTAAATCTTCTTTTGTTTTGTAGGAAATGGAAGCCCAATAGCTAAAAAACGATGGTTTTGGTTTACTAGAACCATCAGTATATTATATTGTTTCAGCTCGGTGGAAACCCAACTCTTTTCCTCAGGATCTCTTGAATGAAATTAGGGAACGAAGTAAGTAGATTAGATAGATATTTAGGAGAATTTCTATCTCCTATTCTATAGGGATCATCTAGAAAGCGGAGAGCTTTGGTTCCATTCAGACAGAAAAGCTGACATAGATGTTAAGTGGTGAGAATATCCATAAAGGAGCCGAATGAAATCAAAATTTCATGTTCGGTTTTGAATTAGAGACGTCAAAAATAATCAACCAACGTCGACTATAACCCCTAGCCTTCCAAGCTAACGATGCGGGTTCGATTCCCGCTACCCGCTCCATTCTGTATAAAAAGACTATTCCATTTGTTTGTCTAGACATGGTAGAGACTTGTATTCCACCTTTTTCTTTCGTCCACCAGTTTTCGGCCCTACAGAGCGGAGTAGAGCAGTTTGGTAGCTCACGAGGCTCATAACCTTGAGGTCACGGGTTCGATTCCCGTCTCCGCACTTAGCAGTCCGTATAAATGGACTATTCTATTTGTATATATATGATAGAGGGCTATATCCAACCCTTTTTTTTTATTTAGCAGGCAGAAAAAAAAAAAAAAAAAATGAAAGAAAAGCATAGCCTATCCCCCTTTCAAAACCGTTTGTCTCTTGTTTGTCTCGGCGAATCCCCGGTTTAGGGAACTTTCTTAGAAAGTTGGATTTGCACCCTCGAAGCACTCTTTTTTTTTGAGTCGGGTGCAAAGGAAGGATAAGATAGGAAGGGGTACAGTACTAGACTAACAACTACTTAATTTAATATTCATTTAATATTAAATAGTAATTTAATAGAAGTAGTTAAGTAGTCATTTACTATAATAATTTACTATATTAAAAATAAATATATATAATTTACTATAATATAAACTATAATATTAAATATAAACTATAATATTAAGTAGTTAAGTAGTCAACTAGACTGAATTTTTTATCATAGCACCTTACTAAATTAAGCTGGCGAGCGACGGGAATCGAACCCGTATCTTCTCCTTGGCAAGGAGATGTTTTACCACTGAACTACGCTCGCTACATTGAACTACGCTTGCTACGTCCTATATTTTATAGGGTATATCCACCTGGGTCGACCGTCTATGTCTGGGTCGACCGTCTATGTCTGGGTCGACCGTTTCATTTTCTATTAGAGTTTTCTTTTTATTAACTGTCTATCAATCAATATTCTAATGGCAATAGAATTTCATAATAATGAAAGAGAAGAGGTAATAATTCGGAACGAAAATAGCATTTTAATGTGTATAAAAATCCTAATTTTTTCGAAAAAGGGCCTTTCTTTTTATTTATTTTGTATCGGGTTACTAAATACTAAACAAATTCAAGAAATAAGAGAATTCAGAATAGCTACCAGAAAGACTAATCCAATCCATAATGATGTACCGGAAAATACAACGTTTTTATTATTTGACCAACCATCAGGAGAAGCAAATACAAGGGGTACACTAATTACTAAAACTGAGGAAGTCGCAATTAATGCAAAAACAGCTAATTGGAAAGCAATATTCATATTTATAATCCTCCAAACTACCTTCAAATAAAGTTGACTACATATTTCTATTTGATCCCTCACTTAATCAAAATTGTATGAAAATACAAGAAGTAGGAGGGGTTTAATCATGAATCCATTGATTCTTCTTTTTATTAAAACTTTTTCCTTACCGCTTTATACAGAGATATATTGAAAGTGGACTTGCATCTGAGATGAGTTAGTAGATCATTTCATATAGCTATGTTCTATTTGTAGGAATAAAATAGGGATTGGGCTGTGGAGAGATGGCTGAGTGGTTGATAGCTCCGGTCTTGAAAACCGGTATAGTTCTAGGAACTATCGAGGGTTCGAATCCCTCTCTCTCCTTTTGTATATTGAATACATTTGCTTCTTTCTATCTATGTTTTTCTTTGTGCAGCCCCCCTTATATCATTCTTTCATAAAAAAGCATGAATGGCTCGGCTAGATGGAATAACCGAGCCAGAACAGAAAAAAACTAGAACAGGTATAAATAAAAAATCTTAGTTAAGAGGGGTCATGTAAAGAACAGGTTCCAAATCGCGATCAATTCCCTTTTCAAAGCCTGCTGCAGCAGCTCGGGCTCTTCCTGCATGCCACAAATGGCCCACAAAAAAGAAGAATCCTAGAACAAAATGGGAGGTCGCTAACCAACTTCTAGGGGAGACATAATTAACAGCATTGATCTCGGTAGCTACGCCACCCACGGAATTTAAAGAGCCTAAAGGAGCATGGGTCATATATTCTGCTGAACGTCGTTCTTGCCAAGGTTGGATGTCTTTTTTCAACCTACTCAAGTCCAAACCGTTGGGGCCCCTTAGAGGTTCTAACCACGGAGCACGAAGGTCCCAAAAACGCATAGTTTCCCCTCCAAAAATAACCTCTCCCGTTGGGGAACGCATTAGATATTTACCTAAACCCGTCGGTCCTTGGGCAGACCCTACATTAGCTCCAAGACGCTGGTCTCTAACTAGAAAAGTAAATGCTTGAGCTTGAGAAGCTTCTGGTCCAGTGGGCCCGTAAAACTCACTTGGATAAGCCGTATTATTGAACCAGACAAAACAACAAGCGATAAAACCAAAAACAGATAAAGCACCTAAACTATAAGACAAGTAAGCTTCGCCAGACCATACAAATGCACGGCGAGCCCATGCAAAGGGTTTGGTTAAGATATGCCAAATTCCGCCAAGTACACAAATGGAACCCAACCATACATGTCCCCCAATTATATCTTCTAAATCATCCACACTAACAATCCATCCTTCTCCCCCAAAAGGGGATTTTAGTAAATAACCAAATATAACACCGGGGCTAAGGGTCAAATTGGTAATTTTTCTTACATCCCCCCCCCCGGGGGCCCAGGTATCATATACGCCGCCAAAATAAAGAGCCTTGAGTACTAGAAGAAAAGCACCTAGACCTAACAAAATTAAGTGAATACCCAAAATTGTAGTCATTTTATTTCTATCTTTCCATACATAACCAAAGAATGGAAAAGATTCTTCAAGAGTCTCGGGTCCCAGAAGCGCGTGATAAATGCCACCGAAGCCTAAGACTGCGGAGGAAATTAAGTGAAGTACTCCGGATACAAAGTAAGGAAAAGTATCTAGAACTTCTCCCCCCGGCCCTACTCCCCAACCTAGAGTAGCTAAGTGCGGAAGTAAAATCAACCCTTGTTCATACATGGGCTTTTCTGGTACGAAATGGGCCACTTCAAATAGGTTCATTGCTCCGGCCCAGAATACGATTAATCCGGCATGGGCTACATGAGCTCCAAGTAGTTTACCGGACAAATTGATAAGTCTGGCATTCCCAGCCCACCAAGCAAAGCCGGTGGTTTCTTGGTCACGACCAGCTAAAACGAAAGTTCCATTAAAGAGCGTTTCCACGTGGTAGAACCTCCTCAGGGAATATAAGATTTTCATGAGGCTGATCCTGAGCTGCCATCCACGCACGAATACCCTCGTTTAAAAGAATATTTTTGGTGTAGAAAGTCTCAAATTCAGGATCTTCCGCTGCACGGATTTCCTGGGAAACGAAGTCATAGGCACGTAGGTTCAGAGCCAGACCAACTACGCCAATAGCACTCATCCATAAACCGGTGACGGGTACAAATAGCATAAAGAAATGTAACCAACGTTTATTGGAAAAAGCAACACCAAAGATTTGGGACCAAAAGCGGTTAGCAGTGACCATTGAATAAGTTTCTTCAGCTTGAGTTGGGTTAAAAGCACGGAAGGTATTTGCACCATCGCCATCTTCGAATAGAGTGTTTTCTACGGTAGCCCCGTGGATAGCGCATAGCAGAGCTGCGCCTAATACTCCGGCAACTCCCATCATATGAAATGGGTTCAACGTCCAATTATGAAATCCTTGGAAGAAAAGGATGAACCGAAATATAGCTGCTACGCCAAAACTCGGCGCAAAGAACCAACCAGATTGTCCCAGTGGATAAATAAGGAATACGGAAACAAAAACAGCGATTGGACCAGAGAATGAAATTGCATTATAAGGCCGCAATTGAACAGACCGAGCAAGTTCAAATTGACGTAGCATGAAACCTATTAGTGCAAAAGCTCCATGGAGAGCGACAAAAGTCCAAAGACCACCTAATTGACACCAACGAGTAAAATCTCCCTGTGCTTCCGGTCCCCATAGTAGCAACAAAGAGTGTGCTAAACTATTGGCAGGTGTGGAAACCGCCGCGGTTAAGAAATTGCAACCTTCCAAATAGGAACTAGCCAATCCATGGGTATACCAAGAAGTTACAAAAGTAGTCCCTGTAAACCAACCCCCTAAAGCGAAATAAGCACAAGGAAAGAGCAATAAGCCGGACCATCCTACAAAAACGAAACGGTCCCTTCGTAACCAGTCGTCCATAATATCAAATAGATCGTTTTCTTCTTTAGTAACTCTACCAACGGCTATAGTCATAGTGATCCTCCTATTCAATTACTTCAACCATTTTCGAGCACCTCATATTACTTCCAGGGCATACGATAGTTTGATTATCTGTGGACGATTTCTTTCTCGTTCAATGCCCTTTTTCAGTCGTCTCGAAGATAGAAATTTTGCATTTTTATCTATGGGGTCACAACCCAGGTCGTGCTAAATCCACAAATTTCATTTAATTCATTTTTCTTATACTATAGAAAAGAAATAAAGAAATAAACATTTGAATTCAGCATTATTCCATGATTTCTATTTCAAAGCCCATTTTTTAAGGGAAAACCCCTCTTTTCTCATTCGCTCTCTATTGCATGGGTGGAAGAACAAAAATGGAATTCTGAAAAAAAAAAGAAAGATATTGAAAAGAAAAATTGACTTTTGAAACCCTTTATTTATTATGTGTAACGGAAAAGAGTTGCGATTTCTTCTTATTCCTATAGAACGTCTAGTAACAAGAATATGAAATCGTAAATAGCGAAAAATTCTTGCCTTGCGCGATCTAAGTCTAAGGAAATACAAAAATGCGCTTATACACCAATTTCATCCACATCGAATTTATATATCAGAATAGCAGATAGAGGCATTATTCAAGGGGTCAGGTCTACTTACTTTATCTTTCTTTCCCATTTTATTGTGGGTTTGATAAGAACCTTTTTTGCTTTGTGGATAAATAAAAAAAAAGAGTTTTTTTTTTTAACCCGCTTGTTTTATTCTAACAAATTCTATATGGAACTGCCCGCTGAAGAGAAAAAAGATCTGATTGTCTTTCAGCCTATATCGAATTTTGGAAAGAAAAAACCAGAATTTTCTTCTTTTTTTTATTAACATTAAGAAAAAAGAATATAATTAAAATGGAATTGGCAATATAATTTTTATGCACTTTTGAAATGAAAGAAAAAGGAAGGATTTTTGACAATCGTTATTTCTTGCCTCTGCCATATCATGAAAACCTTTCGATTTGGAACGGGGAGAGATGGCTGAGTGGACTAAAGCGGCGGATTGCTAATCCGTTGTACAATTTTTTTGTACCGAGGGTTCGAATCCCTCTCTTTCCGCCCCCTCGGATCATTTGGGACTTTCGAATTGTAAGGAATTCTGACCCCCGGATTTTCTCATAAATAAATGTACGAAATAAATCCAATTTAAATTTATAAGAAAAAATTCCAAAAAATTTTTGATTTTTACTCCTCACGCCCAGGATTACGTCCTGGGTCATTAGATAAGAATCCAAAGATAAAGAGGGAAACAAAGAATATCACTACTGTATAAACAAAAAGTTTGAGAGTAAGCATTACATAATCTCCAAAATTTTTTTTGTTAAGGAATAGATTACCCATTTTTCCTTACCACACGGATCCACTAGGATGGGTTTTCTTTATTTTGACACCTAAAAATGCAAAAATCAATTCTTAAAAAAATTGCAAGAATTGCTTTATAATAAGCACTCTTATCAATATCAAAAATTAGTTTAGGTATTGTGTGGGTACCTAAAGGTACCTGTTCAACGTAGGCGCAGGGGGTAGAAAGGCTGATCAAAATTTATTGCTGCAGCTATACATTCAATGTAGAAGAATTTTCATTTTAGAATCGAAGGTTCATAATATAAGACTTCTCGGCTCTTATCCATTTTTTTTTTTGGAATGAATACATCATTCAATTTGGCAGGCAGAATAGTAAAGATTTCATCGAAAACTTACAGCAGCTTGCCAAACAAACGCTAATAGAAAAAAGAGTACAGGTATGACAGGCATAACATCCACGATTGGGTTGAAAATGGCATAAGCTTCGGGTAATTTGGCGAAGAAAAAGCTAGTCGGACAAAGAACAGAATTAAAACAGATACAGGTTAAACTAAGTATATTAGGCATAACAAGCATTTCATTCTTGTAGAGTAGATAATTGGATTTTGATTGAGTTATTTTTATAAGGGAAAAAGCAAAAGAAAAGGTAGATTCCAAATCCTTTTTTCTTCGGACTTTCCCAAACACAAAATACCTCCTTGTATTCGCATTCTCAAATGAGAATGGAAGAAATTCGACTTTCATATAATATCTTAATAGAATTCCATGTAATGATCAATGCATTTTTTGGATTCTATATTATCTGCATGTCTAGAATCCTAGCAAGAAAATATCCCTCATTTTTTAGGTAATTGAAGTGGGATTGACGAATAATATATAAAAATAATAGTGTTTATTAGTGTTTCATAAAACGAAATGACATGGGGCGTGGCCAAGTGGTAAGGCAGCGGGTTTTGGTCCCGTTACTCGGAGGTTCGAATCCTTTCGTCCCAGATTTTTTCTGATGAAGCGAAAGATAGAATCGTATTGTGCCCTGCACGACACAAAAGTTTATTAAAGAGAATAATTATCTCTTATGAACTCGTAGATTAGATGCATTTCTAAGCATTTTTTTCTTTCTCAGAAAACAAAAAATAAAGTGTCAAGTCCAGTCAAATTTAATATCTTTATTTTCATGAAAAATTTTTGTCTATCAGGCACATTCAGGATATGCCCCTACTACTCATTACTCATATGTGTTTTGAATATGTGTTTTGAAATTGGAACTTTTTGGATAAACTTTATACCCCGTATCTATGAAGTGGGAATTCTTACAGGATCCATTTGACACCCAATATGAAAGAAAAGAAGTACCCCCTATTTATTTTCCCAAAACTAAAGAACTAAAGTAAGTAAAAAAAAAAAAAATTAATGAGGTAAAACACTGTATAGAAAATGAGACCTATCCCTTTATGATAGAGATAGATTTTTGTTGTATTATTTGTTTTCTTGTATTATTAGTAAAAAAGAAGCGTCCTTCTTTTCTTTGGTTAAGCGAAAACGATCTCGATCTGTGATTCTTTAAATATCCAGAATGATCCATTTCGGTAAGGTTAAGGTAAGAACTGTTCGTTGGATAGAATGGATTCGAAAAAATCGTACTTTTCTTATTTTTTATTTTGAGTTCTTTCTTTTGTTATTCGAGTCGAAGAAGTATGAGAATTTTAGAACTACTCAAAAACGACCAATCTTTTCATTGGCATAGCTTATTTGTTTATATAGTTAATTGTTTTTGTTACAGAAAAATAGATTAATTCATTAAATTAATTCCACTTTTTTTGAGGTTGATAGTTTATTTGTTGGGAAAGAGTGGATCCTTCTCATTTCAGGATTAATCATCTTGAGTTCTCTGTTGAAAATGGAAATTCAATAATAATAATAAATAAGTCTTAAGTAAACTATTTTATTCCTCTTTTTCGAACTATGTTTCATTCATATGATAGAATATGGGTTTAAATAAATTGTATCTTTGCAGAGTGTTCCCCGATAAATACTTATTTCTTTTATCCAATTTTCTCCATAGATAGCAGGTTTGAATTAGTATACAAAAGCAATGACTATTCATGATTCCATCCATATTGGATCAATTCTCGATACCATTTTGCAATGAAATTAGAGGAATGTTATGGTAAAACTTCGTTTAAAACGATGTGGTAGAAAGCAACGTGCGACTTGAAGGACATGATCGATTGTGGATTTGCCTATCCATCATTTTCCATAGTAATGAAAATGCTCTTGGCTCGACATAGTCTGTTCTATTCGTCCCGAACCGAATTTTCGCTGGGTTGTTTGTAAGTAAAGTAAATAGTACACGATGGAGCTCGAGAGGACAGAATTTCTTTTTGATCAAGGGAAAGAATCTAGGGTTAGTGAAAACTAATAAATTAGGCCAACTTTGTCAGTCTATCCTTAATATAGAAATCAAAAGGTTAAAATAAGAAAAAGTCTAATTTTGGAAGATTGGAAAAACTTTTTTGATGAAAAGTCTATCTGAATCAATTGTTCATATTTGATTTCTATAGAAGAGTGAAATGCTTTATCGAAGGAAATAAGAAAAAAGAAAGGGTATGTTGCTACTCTTTTGAAAGAAAAAAGAATAGGAGTTCCCGAAGTAATGTCTAAACCCAAGGATTTCACAAATCAAAGATAAAGGATTCCGGAACAAGTAAACACGATTTTCAACCGTCTCAACAATAGAATTAGATCTGAATAAGGAATAAAAGTCAATTTGTTCGAGATGAGATAAAGAAAAGAGTTTAGAGACGACTCAAAAAATTTCGAAGGGTTTTTCTTTTGAAGTTTGTCAGTAAAAATTAGCCAACTTGAGTCATGAGTATAAATGAAATTTGTTTTTTCTTTTCTTTAAGGAAATTAATGCAAGTCATAATCGAATTTCTATCTATTTGCATTATAGACAGATTGCATTATAGACAGAAATTCGAATCATTTTCTCGAGCCGTATGAGGAGAAAACCTCCTATACGTTTCTAGGGGGGGGTTGTTTATCTACATCTATCCCAATAAGCTATCTATCGAATCGTTGCAATTGATGTTCGATCTCGAAGAGAAGGAAGAGATCTTCGAAAAGTAGGTTTTTATGATCCGATAAAGAATCAAACTTGTTTAAATGTTCCAGCTATTCTCTATTTCCTTGAAAAGGGTGCTCAACCTACAAGAACAGTTTATGATATTTTAAGGAAGGCAGAATTCTTTAAAGATAAAGAAAGAACTTTGAGTTAATTGAAGAACTAAATGAATAAAAAAGTAGGAGAGGGTCCTTAGTACCCCTTAATTATTTAGACACAATTTGCCTCTTTCTTAGTCCTATTTTTTTTTTGCTGCATTTATGTCGTGCCAATCCAACAAAAGTCCCTATTTTATTTCCTTTTTATATCTAATTACATTGTATTTGCATTGACAAAGGTCTATTGAACAAATAGAATTTGTAGATAGATGGGTCTCTTTATTGTCACTCCATATTAGGTATTTCTGTCTACACTTCATTCAAATGATAGGGTTGCCCCTCTTGCATGTACTCTCATACACATACAAGATTATTTTACTTCTTTAAATTGCCAAAAAAATCACAATTTTGCCATTGTGATTGGGGCTGCTTTTTTTTTTTACCCTTAGCCTTAGTGAAATTTAACCGGATCTGTTCATTTTTGTATTTGAGTGTTTTTAATGGATTAGAAAATCTTTCTTTTGATGTCTTGCTAATTCAATGTGGTATAATTTCATCGATTTTTAGATTTTGATCGTATCTAAGAGATCCTATTTTATCCGGGTTGCTAACTCAATGGTAGAGTACTCGGCTTTTAAGTGCGGCTATGATCTTTTACACATTTGGATGAAGCAACAAATTCGTCCAGACTCTTGGTAGAGTCTAGAAGACCACGACTGATCCTCAAAGGTAATGAATGGAAAAAATAGCATGTCGTAATAAAATCAATTTCTTTTTTTTTTTTTAATAAAAAAAATTCTGATTTTCTGGGTCTAGTGAATAAATGGATAGAGCCTGGCTCTAATTCTGGTAAAATAAAAAAAAAGCAACGAGCTTAACTTCTTAATTGGTTAATTGGAAGGATTCCCCGATCTAATTAGACGTTAAAAATAGATTAGTGCCTAATGTGGGGAAAGGTTAGGTTTTCCTATGAATGGACCCTTTACTTTTTTTTTTTAGAAATCCTAATTATTCTTGATTATGGATTGAAAAGAGATGTTATGAATTGAATGTGTAAAAGAAACAGTATATTGATAAAGAGACTGTATTCCAAAGTCAAAAGAGCGATTGGCCTGCAAAAATAAAAGATTTGTTCTTGTTTGTTTTATAATTAGAACAAACATAAACTAATTAGATAGAAAAGGAGTGGAAAAAGTTCTATGGATTAGACTCCCTTTCTTTCCTGGGTTTGTATTATGCAACACCTTGTTCTGACCATATTGCACTATGTATCATCATTTGATAAACCGAGAAATGCTTTTTTTCTCTATTTCAAGTAGAAATACAAATGGAAAAATTCGAAGGGTATTCAGAAAAACAGAAATCTCGTCAACACTACTTCGTCTACCCACTTCTCTTTCAGGAATATATTTATGCATTTGCTCATGATTATGGATTAAATGGTTCCGAACCCGTGGAAATTTTTGGTTGTAATAACAAGAAATTTAGTTCACTACTTGTGAAACGTTTAATTATTCGAATGTATCAGCAGAATTTTTTAATTAATTCGGTTAATTATCCTAACCAAGATCGATTGTTGGATCACCGTAATTATTTTTATTCTGAGTTTTATTCTCAGATTCTATCTGAGGGGTTTGCGATCGTTGTAGAAATCCCACTCTCGCTAGGGCAACTATCTTGTCCGGAAGAAAAAGAAATACCAAATTTTCAAAATTTACAATCTATTCATTCAATATTTCCCTTTTTAGAAGACAAATTTTTGCATTTACATTATCTATCACATATAAAAATACCCTATCCTATCCATTTAGAAATCCTGGTTCAACTCCTTGAATACCGGATTCAAGATGTTCCCTCTTTGCATTTATTGCGATTCTTTCTCCACTATTATTCGAATTGGAATAGTTTTATTACTTCAATGAAATCCATTTTTCTTTTGAAAAAAGAAAATAAAAGACTATTTCGATTCCTATATAACTCTTATGTATCAGAATATGAATTTTTCTTGTTGTTTCTTCATAAACAATCTTCTTGCTTACGATTAACATCTTCTGGAACCTTTCTGGAACGAATCATCTTTTCTGGGAAGATGGAACATTTTGGTGTAATGTACCCGGGGTTTTTTCGGAAAACCATATGGTTCTTTATGGATCCTCTTATGCATTATGTTCGATATCAAGGAAAGGCAATTCTTGCATCAAAAGGCACTCTTCTTTTGAAGAAGAAATGGAAATCTTACCTTGTCAATTTCTCGCAATATTTTTTCTCTTTTTGGACTCAACCACAAAGGATTCGTCTAAACCAATTAACAAACTCTTGCTTCGATTTTCTGGGGTACCTTTCAAGTGTACCAATAAATACTTTGTTAGTAAGGAATCAAATGCTGGAGAATTCTTTTCTAATAGATACTCGAATGAAAAAATTCGATACCACAGTCCTTGCAACTCCCCTTGTCGGATCCTTATCAAAAGCTCAATTTTGTACTGGATCGGGGCATCCTATTAGTAAACCCGTTTGGACTGATTTATCAGATTGGGATATTCTTGATCGTTTTGGTCGGATATGTAGAAATATTTTTCATTATCATAGTGGATCTTCGAAAAAACAGACTTTGTATCGACTAAAATATATACTTCGACTTTCATGTGCTAGAACTTTAGCTCGTAAACATAAAAGTACGGTACGAACTTTTATGCAACGATTGGGTTCGGTATTTTTAGAAGAATTTTTTACGGAAGAAGAGCAAGTTTTTTCTTTGATGTTCACCAAAACAATTCACTTTTCTTTCCATGGATCACACAGTGAGCGTATTTGGTATTTGGATATTATCCGTATCAATGACCTGGTGAATCCTCTTACTCTTAATTAATCATTAGACAAAATTAATAAACTAGAAAAGATCGATATCAAGATAAAACTTGCACATTTTCCATTCTGAAATGTTCCATAGTAGGTGAATCACTTTAACTAATTAAAAATTCTCAAAATTAGTGGACTTCCTCTTCGGAATAGAAATTGGCTATTTCCACATAGGGAAAGTCGTGTGCAATGAAAAATGCAAGCACGATTTGGGGAGGGGTTTTTTCTATTGTAACAAGGAAGAATTATCTACTCCATCCGACTAGTTCCGGGTTCGAGTCCCGGGCAACCCATATGGAAAATAGAAAAGAGCAATCTGAGTTTTTCATTTTTACTAACTTAATTTCCCAAATTTTTGGATTTGGTAAATGAAGTTATACGAAAATCCAATCGTTGGGGCTGGCTTGGTTGACATTGGTATATAGACTATGTTATACTGTTAAATAACAAGCCTTCTATTATCTATTTTCTTTCTAGTTAATACGTGTGCTTGGGAGTCCTTGCAATTTGAATAAACCAAGATCTTACCATGACTGCAATTTTAGAGAGACGCGAAAGTACAAGCCTGTGGGGTCGCTTCTGCAACTGGATAACTAGCACCGAAAACCGTCTTTACATTGGATGGTTCGGTGTTTTGATGATCCCTACCTTATTGACCGCAACTTCCGTATTTATTATCGCCTTCATCGCTGCTCCTCCAGTAGATATTGATGGTATTCGTGAGCCTGTTTCTGGTTCTTTACTTTATGGAAACAATATTATCTCTGGTGCTATTATTCCTACTTCTGCGGCGATCGGATTGCATTTTTACCCAATTTGGGAAGCTGCATCTGTTGATGAATGGTTATACAATGGCGGTCCTTATGAGCTAATTGTTCTACACTTCTTACTTGGTGTAGCTTGTTATATGGGTCGTGAGTGGGAACTTAGTTTCCGTCTGGGTATGCGCCCTTGGATTGCTGTTGCATATTCAGCTCCTGTTGCAGCTGCTACTGCTGTTTTCTTGATTTACCCTATTGGTCAAGGAAGTTTCTCTGATGGTATGCCTTTAGGAATATCTGGTACTTTCAACTTTATGATTGTATTCCAGGCAGAGCACAACATCCTTATGCATCCATTTCACATGTTAGGTGTAGCTGGTGTATTCGGCGGTTCCCTATTCAGTGCTATGCATGGTTCCTTGGTAACCTCTAGTTTGATCAGGGAAACCACTGAAAATGAGTCTGCTAATGAGGGTTACAAATTTGGTCAGGAAGAAGAGACTTATAATATTGTGGCTGCTCACGGTTATTTTGGTCGATTAATCTTCCAATATGCTAGTTTCAACAATTCTCGTTCTTTACACTTCTTCTTGGCTGCTTGGCCTGTAGTAGGGATCTGGTTCACTGCTTTAGGTATTAGTACTATGGCATTCAACCTAAATGGTTTCAATTTCAACCAATCTGTAGTTGATAGCCAAGGTCGCGTTATTAATACTTGGGCTGATATCATCAACCGTGCTAATCTTGGTATGGAGGTAATGCACGAACGTAATGCTCACAACTTCCCTCTAGACCTAGCTGCTCTTGAAGTTCCTTACCTTAATGGATAAGGTTTTTCTCCTAAACATATAGGAATTTTTGAAGGAAGGAAAGCCGGAAATACCCAATATCTTGTTCCAACAGGATATTGGGTATTTCTTTGTTTATTCTGAATCTTTCTATTCTGAATTCAATTAACGACGAGATTTAGTATCCTTTCTTGTACTTTCATAACTCGTGAAATGCCGAGTAGGCACGAATTCCCCCAATTTGCGACCTACCATAGGATTTGTTATGTAAATAGGTATATGTTCTTTTCCATTATGAATCGCGATTGTATGGCCAACCATTGCGGGTAGAATGCTAGATGCCCGGGACCACGTTACTATTATTTCTTTCTCCTCCTTCATATTGACCTTTTCGATTTTTGCCAATAAATGACGAGCTACAAAAGGATTCGTTTTTTTTCGTGTCACAGCTGATTACTCCTTTTTTTCATTTTAAAGAGTGGCATCCTATGTCCACTATCTCGATCGAGGTATGGAGGTCAGAATAAATAGAATAATAATGAATGGAAAAAAGAGAAAATCCTTTAGCTGGATAAGGGGCGGATGTAGCCAAGTGGATCAAGGCAGTGGATTGTGAATCCACCATGCGCGGGTTCAATTCCCGTCGTTCGCCCATCGCATTATTGCAAATTCCAAAAATGCAATTTTCCATATTCCTAGTTACGTATTTACTTACGGCGACGAAGAATAAAACTATCACTATATTTTTTCCTTTTCCTAGTTCTTCTTCCAAGCGCAGGATAACCCCAAGGGGTTGTGGGTTTTTTTCTACCAATGGGGGCTTTCCCTTCACCACCCCCATGGGGGTGGTCCACAGGGTTCATAACTACCCCTCTTACTACGGGGCGTTTACCTAGCCAACACTTAGATCCGGCTCTACCCAAACTTTTTTGGTTCACCCCAACATTACCCACTTGTCCGACTGTTGCTAAGCAGTTTTGGGATACCAAACGGACCTCCCCAGATGGTAATCTTAAAGTGGCCAATTTACCCTCTTTTGCAATCAGTTTCGCTACAGCACCTGCTGCTCTAGCTAATTGCCCACCCCTTCCACGTGTGATTTCTATGTTATGTATGGCCGTGCCTAAGGGCATATCGGTTGAAGTAGATTCTTCTTTTTTCTCAAAAAACCCCTTCCCAAACTGTACAAGCTTCTTCCAAAGCATACGGCTTTCTAGATGTATATGACGATCTCTAGACAGATGGATCTTATATGAATCGTATGATGAAGTACCACATGAGTGGATATATAGAAAAGGAATCCAAATCCGCCGAATCGCTCATGTTATGATCTTCTACATCCTAGGTCTCCGCGTTCCGTCATCTGGCTTATGTTCTTCATGTAGCATTCAGATCGAATGACTCTATGAAATTACGTCGATACTTCCACATATTATGGGTAACGTAGGAGACATCCCTATTTTCACCCGGGGGTCTTAATTACCACTGCTTAACTTTCAATTCGCCTCTGACCATCAAATTAAATGTGAATAACCCGTCCTCCTCTCTTTGAAACAAGGGGCGCTTCCGGTTCTGTGCGTGCTTCAAACAATTTTGTCTTCTCCATATTACCATATCTCTAGAGTCAATAATTTTCTATGAGGAACTACTGAACTCAATCACTTGCTGCCGTTACTCAACAGTTTTCTGTTGAGGTCTATCCCGTAGAGGTAGTCAAATTGGATCAGTGATCGATTTCTAGGTTTCGTCGTAAACCTAATTGGTTACTTCCAATTACGTAAATCAATAGTTCAAACCGCACTCAAAGGTAGGGCATTTCCCATTGATATAGGAACTTTTGTACCAGAAACAATAGTATCTCCAATTATAGCCCCTCTGGGATGTAAAATATATCTCTTCTCACCATCCCCATAGTGTATGAGACAAATGTATGCATTTCGATTAGGGTCGTATTCTATGGTTATGATTCTACCAGATATGTCTTTTTGATTCCGTCGAAAATCGATTTTACGGTATAGGCGCTTATGACCTCCCCCTCTATGCCTTGCGGTAATGATTCCTCTGGCATTACGACCTTTACCACAACGGTGCCGTCCATGGATCAATTTATTTCGTGGATTGGATTTCACTTGCCTGTCTACGGTTCCCTTGCGTGTGCTCGGGATAGGTGTTTTGTATAAATGTTTCGCCGTATTATTAAGTATTCTCCTTTAGTTCGTTTCTCTATCTAGAAGTGGAATAGAATAACCCGGTTGAAGGGTAATGATCATACGTCTGTAATGCATTGTATGTCCCAGAATAGGTCCCATTCTTCTACCCTTTCCGGGTAGTCGATGGCTATTCACAGCTACTACCTTAACACCAAAGAAGAGTTCGACCCAATGCTTTATTTCTGTCTTAGTGAATCCCGATTCGACATTAAAAGTATATTGATTCTTTCCCAATAAACGAAGACTCTTTTCTGTAAATACTGCGTATTTGATTCCATCCATAAATCGACTTTCCCCCCTATGCTCTGAGTTCCAGTATCGATAAGAATTCGAGTTCTTATTGTTCTTATGTTATGGTATGAATATACCATACCAATTCGTTATGTATGGATGATGGATGAGATTCCATGGATAGAGAGCCAATTCCAATAGACCGTTCCCGTTCGCGTGCATCCAGCAGGAATTGAACCCGCAAATTTACCAATTATGAGTTGGGCGCTTTAACCATTCAGCCATGGATGCTTAACAGGGATCATCGTACATCGTAAATAACCAATTTTCATATAGAAAGACATATCATAGAAAAATGAAATCGAAAATATTCGGAGATGGCAAATATTCGGAGATGACTATGAAAACACCTCTCCGGATCCTCGAATTGAAAGAGAGACTGAGAGGGATCAAGAATCCTAATTCTCGCTATTTGGAATGGATCCAATTCTATTGAGTCTGACCCATAGTGATCATTTCTCTTTAGCAAAGAATGACCTTGGTTATCAAAGGATTGAACAACCGAGATCCATTTACTTATGATACCTAGTTGACATTGCTAACAAGGATCTAATGAATTATGAGTTTAATAGATTCTCTTTAGCAGAAAGACGTATATTCCTTGCTCATTATCAGACAATCACTTATTCCCAAACCTCGTGTGGGGCTAATCGTTTTCATTTACCATCTCATGGAAAACCCTTTTCGTTCCGCTTAGCCCTATCGGGTATTTTAGTGATAGGTTCTATAGGAACTGGACAATCCTATTTGGTCAAATACCTAACGAAAAATTCCTATTTTCCTTTCATTAAGGTACGAGGGCTTCTTATTCCACAAGAACGAAAGCACCTTTTCATTCTTTCATATACTAGGGGTTTTTACTTGGAAAAGACAATGTTCCATACTAAAGGATTCGGGTCCATAACCACGAGTTCCAGTGCACTAGATCTTGTAGCACTTAGCAACGAGGCCCTATCCATTAGTATTCCACATAAGAAATCCATTATAGAAACTAATACAATTAGATTAGCTCTTCATAGACAAACTTGGGGTTTGCGAGCCAAGATAAGACCGGCTCGGGATCATGGGACCCTTTTCTATCAGATAGGAGGGGATCTTGTACAAAATAGACTTCTAAGTAATAACCCCATAGATCCTATATCTATCTATATAAAGAGGCAATCGTGTCAGGAAGCGGCTTTTTCTTTGGCCAAACGGTACTTCGAACTTGGAACGAGCATGAAGAGATTAACGAGACTTCTTTCTCTTTTGAGTTTTTCTGGCGGACCGGTCGCGCAAGATCTTTGGTCTTCCCCCGGAACCGATGAAAAAGTGGGTCGCTTCTTATGGACTCGCTCAGAATGATTCTTCTCTATCTATAGTTCATGGCCTATTAGAAGTAGAAGGTGCTCTGGTGCAATCCTTACCGACAGAAAAAGATTGCAGTCGGGTTGATAATAATCGAGTGCCATTACTTCGTCGGTCCGAACCAAGGAATCCGTTAGAAATGTTTTGAAATGGATATTGTTCTCTCTTTGATTAGGGATGCTATATGAAAAGAAGTGGAGTTTGAAAAAGGGAACGGAATGGTCAAACCGGAACTGCTAG
>NW_023367379.1:97500-112500 GCF_902167145.1 Zea mays
TGACTGAAATGCACGATCTTCACAGGTATCACTTTTCACGATACCTAAACCTAAAAGGTGGAATAGCGATTTTCGAACCATTTCCTATAAGAGAATGGTTTCCATTACTTTGAGAAATGGATTCTATATCAAACTATAGCTATTGCATTAAAGAAGAAAAGAAACTAATAGAAGTCGAAGACGCGGAATGGTAGTGAATAGAGAAAAAGATTCTTCTGATTTTCTTGTTCCTGAAAATATTCGATCCATCTCCTAGACGCCGTAGAGAATTGAGAATTTTCATGTCTTTCAATTCTCGTACTCGTAATTGGAAAGTTACGGAAGGAGATCCATCATTTTGCAATGAAAACAACATAAAAAACTCTGGACAATTTCGAAATCAGACCAAGCGTCTTAATACATATGCAAAAAAATTCATTATTGGCCCACCATTGATTACAAGATTTAGCTTTTATGAATCGCTATTGGTTTGATACGAATAATGGCAGTCGTTTCAGTATGTTAAGGATACAGATGTATCCACAATTCATTTAGAGTTACTTAATAGCCTATTTCTTATACTATATCTCTATCCCGTGAAATTCTCGAGCCCAAAGATGGATGCATATGCTGTGTTTCATTTTGCTAAATGATATCAATTAAATGGTATATCAATTCTATAAATTGGATATAGCAATAAATAAATCAGCAAAATTCTTTTATTTTAGATAGAAGAAATGTTTCTTCTATCTAAAATAAAAGAATGTACCCTTCTATCCAAATCCAATTTGCATCGATAAAATAAATCCAAATTCCAGATTCCAGCAGTAGATGAATAATTGCAAATTTTTGTGTGTACGAGATTAGAATAACTTAAAAATAACTGACATAATTTTTTATTTTTCCTGATCAGAAAAATACATGAAAAAGAAAGGAGGTAGAAAAATTTGTTGATTTATGGTTAAAGAAGAAAAACAAGAAAACAGGGGTTCTGTTGAATTTCAAGTATTCAGTTTCACCAATAAGATACGGAGACTTGCTTCACATTTAGAATTACACAAAAAAGATTTTTCATCGGAAAGAGGTCTACGAAGACTTTTGGGAAAACGTCAACGTTTGCTGGCTTATTTGGCAAAGAAAAATAGAGTACGTTATAAGAAATTAATAAGTCAGTTGGATATTCGGGAGAAGTAATTTAATCGTTCTCATTTTTTTCTTATTTTATTAGTAGTCTTATAGTAGTCTTAGATTTTGCATTTTGATGAGCCTCGTTTTGAGGAATTCATGGAATAATCCATTTTCATGGAATAAAGAATAAGAACAAGGATATGAGTCTATCGCTTAAAAGAAAAGATCTCATGATAGTCAATATGGGCCCTCAACACCCATCAATGCATGGTGTTCTTCGACTGATTGTTACTCTCGATGGTGAAGATGTTATTGATTGCGAACCCATATTAGGGTATTTACACAGAGGAATGGAAAAAATCGCGGAAAACAGAAGTATTATACAATACTTGCCTTATGTAACACG
Organism: Zea mays; assembly: GCF_902167145.1. Taxonomy (NCBI): domain Eukaryota; kingdom Viridiplantae; phylum Streptophyta; class Magnoliopsida; order Poales; family Poaceae; genus Zea; species Zea mays. The sequence goes on from NW_023367379.1 coordinate 99,014, forward strand.
ATGGGATTATTTAGCTACTATGTTTACAGAAGCAATAACGGTAAATGCACCAGAATTCTTAGAGAATATTCAAATACCCAAAAGAGCCAGCTATATTAGAGTAATTATGTTAGAATTGAGCCGTATAGCTTCTCATTTGTTATGGCTTGGACCTTTTATGGCGGATCTCGGGGCACAGACTCCCTTTTTCTACATTTTTAGAGAGAGAGAATTGATATATGATCTATTTGAAGCTGCTACAGGTATGCGAATGATGCATAATTACTTTCGCATCGGAGGAGTCGCTGCCGATCTCCCTTATGGATGGATGGATAAATGTTTAGATTTCTGTGATTATTTTTTACAAGGAGTTGTTGAATATCAAGAACTTATTACACAGAATCCCATTTTTTTAGAACGAGTTGAAGGAGTCGGTTTTATTAGCGGAGAAGAAGCTGTAAATTGGGGCTTATCGGGACCAATGTTACGAGCTTCTGGAATACAATGGGATCTTCGTAAAATTGATCCTTATGAGTCTTACAATCAATTCGATTGGAAAGTCCAATGGCAAAAAGAAGGAGATTCGTTAGCTCGCTATTTAGTACGAGTCGGTGAAATGAGGGAATCCATAAAAATTATTCAACAGGCTGTAGAGAAAATTCCTGGAGGACCTTATGAGAATTTAGAAGCCCGACGCTTTAAGAAAGCAAAGAATCCCGAATGGAATGATTTTGAATATCGATTTCTTGGTAAAAAACCTTCGCCCAATTTTGAATTATCAAAGCAAGAGCTTTATGTAAGAGTAGAAGCTCCAAAAGGCGAATTAGGAATTTATCTGGTAGGAGATGATAGTCTTTTCCCCTGGAGATGGAAAATTCGTCCACCGGGTTTTATTAATTTGCAAATTCTTCCTCAGCTAGTTAAAAAAATGAAATTGGCTGATATCATGACAATATTAGGTAGTATAGATATCATTATGGGGGAAGTTGATCGTTGAAATGATAATAGATAGGGTAGAGGTAGAAACTATCAATTCTTTTTCGAAATCGGAATTATTTAAAGAAATCTACGGACTTATATGGATTCTACCCATTTTTGCCCTCCTACTGGGAATCACAATAGAAGTACTCGTAATTGTGTGGTTAGAAAGAGAAATATCCGCATCGATACAACAACGTATTGGTCCTGAATATGCTGGCCCCCTGGGACTGCTTCAAGCTATAGCAGATGGAACTAAACTACTTTTAAAAGAGGATATCCTCCCATCCCGAGGAGATATTCCTTTATTTAGCATTGGTCCCTCTATAGCAGTCATATCCATTTTATTAAGTTTTTTAGTTATCCCTTTAGGATATCGTTTTGTTTTAGCTGATCTTAGTATTGGTGTTTTTTTATGGATTGCGATTTCAAGTATTGCTCCTATTGGTCTTCTCATGGCAGGATATAGCTCAAATAATAAATATTCTTTTTCAGGCGGTCTACGAGCGGCTGCTCAATCTATTAGTTATGAAATACCATTAACTTTTTGTGTACTAGCAATATCTCTACGTGTGATTCGTTAAAATAGGATCTTTTTCCTCTAAAATACATTGAATGCTTATCTTCCTTTGCTTATTCTGTATTCGCGTTGGTAAGTTAAACTCGATAGCTATATGAGTGAAACAAAACAGCTTATTAATTTGTAGTAAAAGTAAAAAATCTCATTTCCTACGTACAAGAAAAAAGTTCAAGTAAACATAAGCAGTGTAAACTCTTTACCCCAAGGTTGAGATTGTTTGATTAGTCATCATATCTTGAAGCGGGCAAGAATAAAGGATTCGCGATATGGAATTCCATTACTAGAATATTTTGAGTTATTACTATAATTTAAACTTATAACCATAAGGCAATCCATCAAAAGTTAGTGAGGGATTAGGAACACTAAAGTACATACAGGATTAGTAATGAGAGAATCTAAATCATTAGACATTTTTCCTCATAAAAGGAATCATAATAAGGACTTGAAATTGGTGGAAATGATCAAGCAGTACTTTCTTCAGATTCCGGTCTAGAGTATGTTCCCATTCACTTGTTAAGGAAATGGCTATCAAGAACGAATTAACCCTTTATTCTTTTTTTTTAAGTATACCCCTCCCGGGGAAAGAAGAGTAGGACAAAAGATATGGAATACAATACAAAAAAGGATCTTTATTTATTCTTTCCTTCCTTTATCCCTATTCATACAGAATTCCTCATGAACTAATGCCAAATTCTTTCCATTTATTAATTGCTATAACGAGTGATTTATTCCAATATTAAGTTATTACCGAACAAAGCAAAATTATATTATATAAAGGATGAGATCAATTCGGAAGCGCTTTTTTGTTATTCTAGCAGACGTAATTGCTTTGGTCTAATTTTGGGCTTTCCAATCAATTTTATCTTATCTAATTCTATCTATGCCCAGAGGATGATACCGAAACGAAACAATCCTTTCCTTTTTTCTGATCATAGAGGAGCCGTATGAAGCTAAGGTTTCATGTACGGTTTTGGAATAGCGGTGGGAACTGTGATGTTATCATCGACTATGATTATCTAATAGTTCAAGTACAGTTGATATAGTTGAAGCACAGTCCAAATATGGTTTTTTTGGATGGAATCTTTGGCGTCAGCCTATAGGTTTTCTAGTTTTTCTAATTTCTTCTTTGGCAGAATGTGAAAGATTACCCTTTGATTTACCAGAAGCAGAAGAAGAATTAGTAGCAGGTTATCAAACCGAATATTCTGGTATTAAATATGGTTTATTTTATCTTGTTTCTTACCTAAATTTATTAGTTTCCTCTTTATTTGTAACTGTTCTATACTTAGGCGGGTGGAATTTCTCTATTCCCTATATATCCTTTTTTGGATTTTTCCAAATGAATAAAATAATTGGAATTTTGGAAATGGTAATAGGTATCTTTATTACATTAACTAAAGCTTATTTATTTCTCTTCATTTCTATCACAATAAGATGGACTTTACCCAGGATGAGAATGGATCAGTTATTAAATCTTGGATGGAAATTTCTTTTACCTATTTCTCTGGGCAATCTCTTATTAACAACTTCTTCCCAACTAGTTTCACTATAAATAAGAATACAATAACAGTAAGAATATTTTCAACACAAAAGTTCTCTCAAACAAGAGAAAGAAACATACCTTTTTCATATATAGATTTAGAATATGTTCCCTATGCTAACTGGGTTCATTAGTTATGGTCAACAAACAATACGCGCCGCAAGATACATTGGTCAAAGTTTCATAATTACCTTATCCCACACAAATCGTTTACCTATAACGATTCACTACCCTTATGAAAAATCAATTACATCGGAGCGTTTCCGGGGGCGAATACACTTTGAATTTGATAAATGCATTGCTTGTGAAGTATGTGTTCGCGTATGCCCGATAGATCTACCCCTTGTGGATTGGAGATTTGAAAAGGATATTAAAAGAAAACAATTGCTTAATTATAGTATTGATTTCGGAGTTTGTATATTTTGCGGTAACTGTGTTGAATACTGTCCCACAAATTGTTTATCAATGACTGAAGAATATGAACTTTCTACTTATGATCGTCATGAATTGAATTACAATCAAATTGCTTTGAGTCGGTTACCAATCTCCATAATGGGAGATTACACAATTCAAACAATTAGGAATTCGCCTCAAAGTAAAATAGACGAAGAAAAATCTTGGAATTCAAGAACGATTACAGATTACTAGGTATTAGGATTTTTTTATTAGAAAAATCCATTTTTACTAACTCTAACGAAAAAAGAATAACTACTGCTTAACAACTTATATGTATATACAAAAAAATATCCTAATACCTTTTTCCTTCCTTGAATCTTTTAGTTTTAGTCAGTTCATGAAAAATTTTATACTAGAAATTTCTTCTTATCCATAATGGATTTACCTGGACCAATACATGAGATTCTTGTGCTATTTGGGGGATTTGGTCTTCTACTAGGAGGTCTAGGAGTAGTATTACTTACCAACCCAATTTATTCTGCCTTTTCGCTGGGATTAGTTCTTGTTTGTATATCCTTATTCTATTTTTTATTAAATTCCTACTTTGTAGCTGTCGCACAACTTCTTATTTATGTGGGAGCCATAAATGTCTTGATCATATTTGCTGTAATGTTTGTAAACGGCTCAGAGTGGTCTAAAGATAAGAATTATTGGACTATTGGAGATGGGTTTACTTTACTCCTTTGTATAACTATTCCTTTTTCACTAATGACTACTATCCCAGATACGTCGTGGTATGGAATTCTTTGGACTACAAGATCAAACCAAATAGTAGAACAGGGTCTCATAAATAACGTTCAACAAATTGGGATTCATTTAGCAACCGATTTTTATCTTCCGTTTGAACTCATTTCCCTAATTCTTCTAGTTTCTTTAATAGGTGCAATTACTATGGCTCGACAATAAGAAATACTTAGAATGAGTCAAAATTCTTAGAATTTCAAATATAAAATAAATAACTAAAGAATCACAATTTTGATTTAGTAAAACCCATCTACTGCCAATACAACAAATACCTTCTTTTCTCTTTTGTTGCGTAATTGTTCTATTCTAATTAATTGAATCGGTTCAATTCTTGTCCTCATATTGAAATGAATCGAGATTGATAAGGAGTTAGTTAATGATGTTTGAGCATGTACTTTTTTTGAGTGTCTATTTATTTTCGATTGGTATCTATGGATTGATCACAAGCCGAAACATGGTTAGAGCTCTAATATGTCTTGAACTTATACTGAATTCAATTAATCTAAATCTCGTAACATTTTCTGATCTATTTGATAGTCGCCAATTAAAAGGAGACATTTTCGCAATTTTTGTTATAGCCCTTGCGGCTGCTGAAGCAGCTATTGGACTATCCATTCTTTCTTCCATCCATCGTAACAGGAAATCAACTCGTATCAATCAATCCAATTTTTTGAATAATTAGACATAGAATCCCCTAAACAAAGGGGCATATATAATAATAAGAAACATTAAGATGAATAGAAATCTAATCTTATTTTCTTATTAGTGTTTAATAATATCCTTTTTTTGAGTAGGTTATTTCAGAGTATTGTTTTTTACTTATTGAATATTGCATTTTTGCAATTCATTGATATTGCAATTTGAATATTGCAATAATTTATATTGAAAAGATGATAGCCAATTTATTGGCTAATTCGAATTAGTATGTAGAATTCGTATAATTATAACTGTTGAAGCCTTAAATTCAAGTCTCTTGGCTCTTTTCACGCTTTCTCACAAACAGATTACGAAATATATTGCATTATTTGTTAAAGTTTGGATAAACCATTGCTTCGTCTGGTGTCTACAATACATCTAATTTATATAGTACTAATTTCATTTTTACCAGATCGAAAATTTTTATGTTGAAAAGGAAAATTTAGAGATCCAATGTCACATTCTGTAAAAATTTATGATACATGTATAGGATGCACTCAATGTGTACGAGCTTGCCCAACAGATGTATTAGAAATGATACCTTGGGATGGATGTAAAGCCAAGCAAATTGCTTCCGCGCCGAGAACCGAAGATTGTGTGGGTTGTAAGAGATGCGAATCCGCCTGTCCAACGGATTTTTTAAGTGTCCGCGTTTATTTAGGGCCTGAAACAACCCGCAGCATGGCTCTATCTTATTGATACGTTACAAAAAACTCCACTTGAATCGTCTGATTCCTCTTTACCGAAGAAGCCTGTGCTCGAAATAATCGAGCATGGGCTTTTCTGGTCAAAACGTATCTTGTCTTTATTACTTTATCATGAGTTATTTTCCTTGGTTAACAATACTTGTTGTTTTGCCGATATTTGCAGGTTCATTAATTTTCTTTTTACCTCATAAAGGAAATAAAATCGTTAGGTGGTATACTATAGCTATTTGTTTATTAGAATTCCTTCTAATGACTTATGCATTCTGTTATCATTTCCAATTGGAGGATCCTTTAATCCAATTAAAGGAGGATTCTAAATGGATAGATGTTTTCGATTTCCACTGGAGATTGGGAATCGATGGACTTTCATTAGGATCTATTTTATTGACAGGATTTATCACTACTTTAGCTACTTTAGCGGCTTGGCCGGTTACTCGGAATTCGCAATTATTCTATTTCCTGATGCTAGCAATGTATAGCGGTCAAATAGGATTATTTTCTTCACGAGACCTTTTACTTTTTTTTATCATGTGGGAGTTAGAATTAATTCCTGTTTACTTACTTTTATCCATGTGGGGGGGAAAGAGGCGTCTGTATTCAGCTACCAAGTTTATTTTGTATACTGCAGGCGGTTCCATTTTTTTCTTAATTGGAGTTCTGGGTATGGGATTATATGGTTCCAATGAACCCGGATTAGATTTAGAAAGATTGATTAATCAATCATACCCTACAACATTGGAAATACTACTGTATTTTGGCTTCCTTATTGCTTATGCTGTCAAATTGCCGATTATACCTTTACATACGTGGTTACCAGATACCCATGGGGAAGCGCATTACAGTACATGTATGCTTTTAGCCGGAATTCTATTAAAGATGGGAGCATACGGATTGATTCGGGTCAATATGGAATTGTTACCGCATGCTCATTATCTATTTTCCCCTTGGTTGGTAATAATAGGAGCGGTGCAAATAATCTATGCAGCTTCAACTTCTCTTGGTCAACGAAATTTCAAAAAAAGAATAGCCTACTCCTCCGTATCTCACATGGGTTTCATAATTATAGGAATTGGTTCCATAACCAACATTGGACTAAATGGAGCTATTTTACAAATATTATCTCATGGATTTATCGGTGCTACACTTTTTTTCTTGGCGGGAACGGCTTGTGATAGAATGCGTCTTGTTTATCTCGAAGAACTGGGGGGAATATCTATCCCAATGCCAAAAATTTTTACCATGTTTAGTAGCTTTTCAATGGCTTCTCTTGCCTTGCCGGGAATGAGCGGTTTTGTTGCAGAATTAGTAGTATTTTTTGGACTAATTACTAGTCCTAAATTTATGTTAATGCCAAAAATGCTAATTACTTTTGTAATGGCAATAGGAATGATATTAACTCCTATTTATTTATTATCTATGTTACGCCAGATGTTCTATGGATACAAGCTATTTCATGTTCCAAACAAAAATTTTGTAGATTCTGGACCACGAGAACTCTTTCTTTTAATCTGTATCTTTTTACCAGTAATAGGAATTGGTATTTATCCAGATTTGGTTCTCTCGCTATCCGTTGATAGGGTAGAGGTTCTATTATCCAATTATTATACTAAATAGGATTTTCTTTTTTTAACCAGTCCGCTCTATATTCCAGAGTGGAAAAATAAAAAATTCAGAAAAAAGTAAAAAAGTCTAATTAGATCTATCTCGAATTTTTGAGAACCCCTTGAACGTCTTTTCAAAGGGTTCTCAAATCAAACTAAAAAGGAAAAAAACCGAAGGTTTTATGTTATGTAATTATTTAGATGGTAATGTAAATGAACCGTAACTATGTAAACCTATTCCTAACAGATTGATACCAAAATAGCAGATCCAAATTATAAGAAATCCTATCGAAGCTACAAGTGCGGAATTCGTACCCTTCCAATTTGGATTTTTTCTACTATGTAAATATATTGCAAATATGGTCCAGGTAATAAATGCCCAAGTTTCCTTAGGATCCCAATTCCAATAGGATCCCCATGCCTCATTAGCCCATACTGCTCCACAAAGAATACCCACGGTTAAAAGAGTAAACCCTAGACTAATGACACGATAACTCCAAGAATCCAAACGCTCAGTTAATTGATATTTGTAATAATTTGGAAATACGGGAAAAGAGGTGTTTTTTAAAGCACTTCTTTTTGCATATAAATATTCAATCTCACTAAAGAAAAATGTTTTAAGAAAAACATTTTTCTTTAGTGAAAAGAAATCGAAATTCTTTCGAAATCTAATGATTAGAAGAGCGGCGGATAATAAGGATCCACACAAAAGAGTTGCATAGCTTAGTAACATCATACTGACATGCATCATTAACCACTGAGATTGTAGAGCAGGTACTAGTATTGTGGATTGATGCATTTCAGTTAAAAGACCCGACGTGGCAAAGCCTTGCGTTAAAATAGTACTTGGCGTAGTTATTGTGCTTAAATCATTTTTCGAGTTCTGTATCTTAGGAATAGTATGAAGAATATACAGAGTCCATGAAAGGAAGATCAATGACTCATATAAATTACTTAATGGAAAATGTCCCGAAGAAACCCAACGAGAGACTAAAAATCCTGTTATAGAGAAAAAAGTAGCTATCATTCCTTTTTCTGACGAATCACGTAATCCCCTAAGTTCACGAACTAATAAGGTTATCAAATGAATCGTAATCACAATTGAAATGGTTGAGAAAGAGATATGAGTTAGTATATGTTCTAAAGTTGCAAATAGCATAACGATAAGGTCCCATTACAAAATTGGAAATTTCGAATTGAATCCATTTTCTAATTTATTGTATTCTTTTTCGAGAATGCCGCCACTCGGATTCGAACCGAGATGCTTGAGCACTGCTTCCTAAGAGCAGCGTGTCTACCAATTTCACCATGGCGGCTAATTTAAAATAATAGTTAACTTAAAAGAATAATAGTTATTTTATCGTGAATCGTCGAGACTGGGAGAAGCCATAGAATTTAGGAACATTAGAAGTTCATCATTAGAAGTTCATCATTAACTACAATGAAATGCATTTTGTATTTTAGAAAAATTGATAGAATGAAAGCCTTTACACTCTTATTAATATGATGTACCAGTCCTAAACCCATTTATATGGGAATTTTGGATAAGATTAGGTGGAGGTTGTAAGTCCTATTGCAAGAATAGTCTACTTTTTATAATAGAATCCTCGTTTTTATGAGAATTCTATTATAAAAAAAAGTTCTTTGATAGGAAAAGAATACTGAGGACACAATATACCAAAAACTTTTGTTCTATATAATGATAATGGAGGGATTCGTTCTAAGAATATTGTACCGAGGAATTCGACACATAAAAGTACATTTATTAATTAATCCGAATTATTCATTCATATTAAATAATTGGAATTTCTTTTGGATAGTTCAATTCAGATTATTTCAAAATCTTATTATTTGTTTGCTTGTTGCCCAGAAAAACCTTTTGGTTTTGGATGCTCGTTGCCCCTAGAAAATGATCTTGATTTTGCTAAAGAATAAGATTGTACTATGGAAAAATAAGTCTTTTTTTTCCAAAGATTTTTACGAATACGCTTTTTTGACATCGAAGTACGTTTTTTTGGAACTGCCATTCAAAAAGGGAATTACTTTTTTCTAGTTGTATGTGAAAGACATCTATTGCCACAAATCAATCCTTCTTTCTGTTTTTTCTTAGTATTTATACTTAGATACTGAAAGATACTGAAAGATACTTAAATTCTAAATTCTTCTTTAGTTCATTTTGTCTAATGTGGATAAGACAAGAGTTTTTTAAGATTTTCTATTTAAATCAATTTCTATATCAAATATACTCCATATATAAATATATGGTATGGGGGATAAGCCCTCATATAAGAGGGGGAGATAAAAAGAAGGTAAAATTCAATTCAAATAGTTAATTAAGTTCAGAAGGCTATTCCATAATTGAATTCCAATAAAAAAAAATACTTAGTCTCTTAAACAAGACATTCTAAAACTTAGAGAATTCTAGTCATTAGGATTTCCTTTTATATGAAATAAGCAATATTCGAGAATTTCCTATAAATATAGGTTTTCTTTGGAATTCAATCAATCAATTACGAAACAAGAGAGCTCTTTTATTTTAACAAAAAGAAATACAAAAATGATTAGAAAGTAAAATTATTCAATCTTTTTTTGTATTTTAATAAATATTTTTTTTTACTAATAACTAGATACCGAAATTCTTTGATTCACTTTTTGAATTTAAGTAACTAAACCCATTCTAAATTTTGGAATATTTTAATGAGAGAAATTAGAAAAATTCATAATTCCAGTATTTTTTATTTTTCTTATTTTGTTTTTTTAATTCCTTTAGAAAGAGATAAGAATAGGTTTGGTGAATCGGAAACAATTTTATTTTATAGAAAAATTGAACTATAAATTTAAACTAAAAATTGCTATTTCTTTTCTTATGGAACATACATATCAATATGCCTGGGTAATTCCTCTTCTCCCACTTCCAGTTATTATGTCAATGGGATTTGGACTTTTTCTTATTCCTACAGCAACAAAAAATCTTCGTCGGATATGGGCTTTTCCTAGTATTTTACTCTTAAGTATAGCTATGGTATTCTCACTTCACCTGTCTATTCAACAAATAAATGGAAGTTCTATCTATCAATATCTATGGTCTTGGACCATCAATAATGATTTTTCCTTAGAATTTGGATACTTGGTCGACCCCCTTACGTCTATTATGTTAATACTAATTACTACTGTAGGAATCTTAGTTCTTATTTATAGTGACGATTATATGTCTCACGATGAAGGATATTTGAGATTTTTTGTTTATATAAGTTTTTTTAATACTTCCATGTTAGGATTGGTTACTAGTTCCAATTTGATACAAATTTATTTTTTTTGGGAACTTGTCGGAATGTGTTCCTATTTATTGATAGGCTTTTGGTTTACGCGGCCAATTGCAGCGAGTGCTTGTCAAAAAGCTTTTGTAACTAATCGTGTAGGGGATTTTGGTCTGTTATTAGGAATTTTAGGTTTTTTTTGGATAACGGGTAGTTTGGAGTTTCGGGATTTGTTCAAAATAGCTAATAACTGGATTCCTAATAATGGGATTAATTCCTTACTTACTACTTTGTGTGCTTTTTTATTATTCCTTGGTGCAGTTGCAAAATCTGCACAATTTCCTCTTCACGTATGGTTACCTGATGCTATGGAAGGACCCACTCCTATTTCGGCTCTTATACACGCAGCAACTATGGTTGCTGCGGGGATTTTTCTTCTAGCTAGACTTCTTCCTCTTTTCATATCCCTACCCTGGATAATGAGTTTCATTTCTTTAATAGGTACAATAACACTCTTCTTAGGAGCCACTTTAGCTCTTGCTCAGAGAGATATTAAAAGAAGCTTAGCCTATTCTACAATGTCTCAATTGGGTTATATGATGTTAGCTCTAGGTATAGGTTCTTATCAAGCTGCTTTATTCCATTTGATCACTCATGCTTATTCGAAAGCTTTATTGTTCTTAGGATCCGGATCCGTTATTCATTCAATGGAACCTCTTGTTGGATATTCACCAGATAAAAGTCAGAATATGGTTCTTATGGGTGGTTTAAGAAAATACGTTCCAATTACAAGAACTACTTTTTTATGTGGTACACTTTCTCTTTGTGGTATTCCACCTCTTGCTTGCTTCTGGTCCAAAGATGAAATCCTTAGTAATAGTTGGTTGTATTCACCCTTTTTTGGAATAATAGCCTCTTTTACTGCAGGATTAACTGCATTTTATATGTTTCGGATATATTTACTTACTTTTGATGGGTATTTGCGTGTTCATTTTCAAAATTACAGTAGTACTAAAGAAGGTTCGTTGTATTCAATATCCTTATGGGGAAAAAGTATATCCAAAGGAGTCAATAGGGATTTTGTTTTATCAACAATGAAGAGTGGAGTTTCTTTTTTTCACAAAATATACCAAAAATTCCTGCTAATACAAGAAATAAGATAGGATCCTTTAGTACTCCCTTTGGGGCTAAAAATACTTTTGTCTATCCTCATGAAACGGGAAATACTATGCTATTTCCTCTTCTTATATTACTACTTTTTACTTTGTTCATTGGATCCATAGGAATCCATTTTGATAATGGAGTAAAAGATAATAGAATATTGGAGTTAACCATATTATCAAAGTGGCTAACTCCTTCAATAAACTTGTTCCAGGAAAATTCTAATTCTTCCATAAATTCATATGAATTTCTCACTAATGCAATTTCTTCTGTAAGTTTAGCAATTTTTGGTCTATTCATAGCATATATCTTTTATGGATCTGCTTATTCTTTTTTTCAGAATTTGAATTTTCAAAATTCCCTTGTAAAAAAGAATCCAAAAAAGAGCTTTTTGGATGAAGTAAAAAAAAAGATATACAGCTGGTCATATAATCGTGGTTATATAGATTTTTTCTATACTAGGGTTTTTATCCTAGGTATAAGAAGATTAGCCGAACTAACGCATTTTTTTGATAAAGGTGTCATTGATGGAATTACCAATGGAGTAGGTCTTGCTGGTTTTTGTATAGGAGAAGAAATCAAATATGTAGGGGGAGGGCGAATATCGTCTTATCTATTCTTTTTTTTATGTTATGTATCCTTGTTCTTATTCTTTATTCCATGAAAATGGATTATTCCATGAATTCCTCAAAACGAGGCTCATCAAAATGCAAAATCTAAGACTACTATAAGACTACTAATAAAATAAGAAAAAAATGAGAACGATTAAATTACTTCTCCCGAATATCCAACTGACTTATTAATTTCTTATAACGTACTCTATTTTTCTTTGCCAAATAAGCCAGCAAACGTTGACGTTTTCCCAAAAGTCTTCGTAGACCTCTTTCCGATGAAAAATCTTTTTTGTGTAATTCTAAATGTGAAGCAAGTCTCCGTATCTTATTGGTGAAACTGAATACTTGAAATTCAACAGAACCCCTGTTTTCTTGTTTTTCTTCTTTAACCATAAATCAACAAATTTTTCTACCTCCTTTCTTTTTCATGTATTTTTCTGATCAGGAAAAATAAAAAATTATGTCAGTTATTTTTAAGTTATTCTAATCTCGTACACACAAAAATTTGCAATTATTCATCTACTGCTGGAATCTGGAATTTGGATTTATTTTATCGATGCAAATTGGATTTGGATAGAAGGGTACATTCTTTTATTTTAGATAGAAGAAACATTTCTTCTATCTAAAATAAAAGAATTTTGCTGATTTATTTATTGCTATATCCAATTTATAGAATTGATATACCATTTAATTGATATCATTTAGCAAAATGAAACACAGCATATGCATCCATCTTTGGGCTCGAGAATTTCACGGGATAGAGATATAGTATAAGAAATAGGCTATTAAGTAACTCTAAATGAATTGTGGATACATCTGTATCCTTAACATACTGAAACGACTGCCATTATTCGTATCAAACCAATAGCGATTCATAAAAGCTAAATCTTGTAATCAATGGTGGGCCAATAATGAATTTTTTTGCATATGTATTAAGACGCTTGGTCTGATTTCGAAATTGTCCAGAGTTTTTTATGTTGTTTTCATTGCAAAATGATGGATCTCCTTCCGTAACTTTCCAATTACGAGTACGAGAATTGAAAGACATGAAAATTCTCAATTCTCTACGGCGTCTAGGAGATGGATCGAATATTTTCAGGAACAAGAAAATCAGAAGAATCTTTTTCTCTATTCACTACCATTCCGCGTCTTCGACTTCTATTAGTTTCTTTTC
>NW_023367381.1:0-113862 GCF_902167145.1 Zea mays
GTGGGGTGAGGTTTATGAGCCTCTGGTCGAAGATCAATGGCCACACAACCCCCATTTTTGTCGAAAATAGCCATGAATGACCATTTTCAAAAATACCAAAGGCTAACATCTACGGATTTTTGCCCAAGAAATGGTCTCCACCAGAAATCCAAGAATGTGATCTATGGCAAGGAAACATATGTGGGGTGAGGTGTATGAGCCTCTGGTCGACGATCAATGGCCACACAACCCTAATTTTTGTCGAAAATAGCCATGAACGACCATTTTCAATGACACTGAAGGCTAACACCTACGGATTTTTGACCAAGAAATGATCTCCACCATAAATCCAAGAATGTGATCTATGGCAAGGAAACATATGTGTAGTGAGGTGTATGAGCCTCTGGCCGAAGATCAATGGCCACACAACCCCCATTTTTGTCGAAAATAGCCATGAATGACCATTTACAATAATACCGAAGGCTAACACCTACGAATTTTTGACCAAGAAATGGTCTCCACCAGAAATCCAAGAATGTGATCTATGGCAAGGAAACATATGTGGGGTGAGGTGTACGAGCCTCTGGTCGATCATCAATGGCCACACAACCCCCATTTTTGTCGAAAATAGCCATGAACGACCATTTTCAATGACACTGAAGGCTAACACCTACGGATTTTTGACCAAGAAATGGTCTCCACCAGAAATCCAAGAATGTGATCTATGGCAAGGAAAGATATGTGGGGTGAGGTGTACGAGCCTCTGGTCGATGATCAATGGCCACACAACCCCCATTTTGCCGAAAATAGCCATGAACGACCATTTTCAATAATACCGAAGGCTAACACGTACGAGTATTTAACCAAGAAATGGTCTCCACCAGAAATCCAAGAATGTGATCTATGGCAAGGAAACATATGTGGGGTGAGGTTTATGAGCCTCTAGTCGATGATAAATGGCCACACAACCCCCATTTTTTATGAAAATAGCCATGAGCGACCTTGAAAATAGCCATGAGCGACCATTTTCAATAATACTAGAGGCTAACACCTACGGATTTTAGGCCAAGAAATGGTCTCCACCAGAAATCCAAGAATGTGATCTACGACAAGGAAACATATGTGGGGTAAGGTGTATGAGCCTCTGGTCGACGATCAATGGCCACACAACCCCCATTTTGCCGAAAATAGCCATGAACGACCATTTTCAATAATACCGAAGGCTAACACGTACGAGTTTTTGACCAAGAAATGGTCTCCACCAAAAATCCAAGAATGTGATCTATGGCAAGGAAACATATGTGGGGTGAGATTTATGAGCCTCTAGTCGATGATAAATGGCCACACAACCCCCATTTTGCCGAAAATAGCCATGAATGACCATTTTCAATAATACCGAAGGCTAACACCTACGGATTTTTGACCAAGAAATGGTCTCCACCAGAAATCCAAGAATGTGATCTATGGCAAGGAAACATATGCGTGGTGAGGTGTATGAGCCTCTGGTCGACGATCAATGGCCACACAACCCTAATTTTTGTCGAAAATAGCCATGAACGACCATTTTCAATGACACTGAAGGCTAACACCTACGAATTTTTGACCAAGAAATGGTCTCCACCATAAATCCAAGAATGTGATCTATGGCAAGGAAACATATGTGGGGTGAGGTGTATGAGCGTCTGGTCGATGATCAATGGCCACACAACCCCCATTTTTGTCGAAAATAGCCATGAACGACCATTTTCAATAATATCGAAGGCTAACACCTACGGATTTTTGACCAAGAAATGGTCTCCACCAGAAATCCAAGAATGTGATCTACGACAAGGAAACATATGTGGGGTGAGGTGTATGAGCCTCTGGTCGACGATCAATGGCCACACAACCCCCATTTTTGTCGAAAATAGCCATGAATGACCATTTTCAAAAATACCAAAGGCTAACACGTACGGATTTTTGACCAAGAAATGGTCTCCACCAGAAATCCAAGAATGTGATCTATGGCAAGGAAACATATGTGGGGTGAGGTGTATGAGCCTCTGGTCGATGATCAATGGCCACACAACCCCCATTTTTGTCGAAAATAGCCATGAATGACCATTTACAATAATACCGAAGGCTAACACCTACGGATTTTTGACCAAGAAATGGTCTCCACCAGAAATCCAAGAATGTGATCTATGGCAAGGAAACATATGTGGGGTGAGGTGTATGAGCCTCTGGTCGATGATCAATGGCCACACAACCCCCATTTTTGTTGAAAATAGCCATGAACGACCATTTTCAATAATACCGAAGGCTAACACGTACGAGTTTTTGACCAAGAAATGGTCTCTACCAAAAATCCAATAATGTGATCTATGGCAAGGAAACATATGTGTGGTGAGGTGTACGAGCCTCTGGTCGATGATCAATGGCCACACAACCCCCATTTTTGTCGAAAATAGCCATGAATGACCATTTTCAATAATACCGAAGGCTAACACCTACGGATTTTTGACCAAGAAATGGTCTCCACCAGAAATCCAAGAATGTGATCTATGGCAAGGAAACATATGTGGGGTGAGGTGTACGAGCCTCTGGTCGATGATCAATGGCCACAGAACCCCTATTTTGCCGAAAATAGCCATGAACGACCATTTTCAATAATACCGAAGGCTAACACGTACGAGTTTTTGACCAAGAAATGGTCTCCACCAAAAATCCAAGAATGTGATCTATGGCAAGGAAACATATGTGTAGTGAGGTGTACGAGCCTTTGGTTGATGATCAATGGCCACACAACCCCCATTTTTGTCGAAAATAGCCATGAATGACCATTTTCAATAATACCGAAGGCTAACACCTACGGATTTTTGACCAAGAAATGGTCTCCACCAGAAATCCAAGAACGTGATCTATGGCAAGGAAACATATGTGGGGTGAGGTGTACGAGCCTCTGGTCGATGATCAATGGCCACACAACCCCCATTTTGCCGAAAATAGCCATGAACGACCATTTTCAATAAAACCGAAGGCTAACACGTACGAGTTTTTAACCAAGAAATGGTCTCCACCAGAAATCCAAGAATGTGATCTATGGCAAGGAAACATATGTGGGGTGAGGTTTATGAGCCTCTAGTCGATGATAAATGGCCACACAACCCCCATTTTTTGTGAAAATAACCATGAGCGACCTTGAAAATAGCCATGAGCGACCATTTTCAATAATACAAGAGGCTAACACCTACGGATTTTAGACCAAGAAATGGTCTCCACCAGAAATCCAAGAATGTGATCTATGGCAAGGAAACATATGTGGGGTGAGGTGTATGACCGTCTGGTCGATGATCAATGGCCACACAACCCCCATTTTTGTCGAAAATAGCCATGAACGACCATTTTCAATAATACCGAAGGCTAACACCTACGGATTTTTGACCAAGAAATGGTCTCCACCAGAAATCCAAGAATGTGATCTATGGCAAGGAAACATATGTGGGGTGAGGTGTATGAGCCTCTGGTCGACGATCAATGGCCACACAACCCTAATTTTTGTCGAAAATAGCCATGAACGACCATTTTCAATGACACTGAAGGCTAACACCTACGGATTTTTGACCAAGAAATGGTCTCCACCAGAAATCCAAGAATGTGATCTACGACAAGGAAACATATGTGGGGTGAGGTGTATGAGCCTCTAGTCGACGATCAATGGCCACACAACCCCCATTTTGCCGAAAATAGCCATGAATGACCATTTTCAATAATATCGAAGGCTAACACCTACGGATTTTTGACCAAGAAATGGTCTCCATCAGAAATCCAAGAATGTGATCTACGACAAGGAAACATATGTGGGGTGAGGTGTATGAGCCTCTGGTCGACGATCAATGGCCACACAACCCCCATTTTGCCGAAAATAGCCATGAATGACCATTTTCAATAATACCGAAGGCTAACACGTACGAGTTTTTAACCAAGAAATGGTTTCCACCAGAAATCCAAGAATGTAATCTATGGCAAGGAAACATATGTGGGGTGAGGTTTATGAGCCTCTAGTCGATGATAAATGGCCACACAACCCCCATTTTTTTATGAAAATAGCCATGAGCGACCTTGAAAATAGCCATGAGCGACCATTTTCAATAATACTAGAGGCTAACACCTACGGATTTTAGACCAAGAAATGGTCTCCACCAGAAATCCAAGAATGTGATCTATGGCAAGGAAACATATGTGGGGTGAGGTGTATGAGCGTCTGGTCGATGATCAATGGCCACACAACCCCCATTTTTGTCGAAAATAGCCATGAACGACCATTTTCAATAATACCGAGGGCTAACACGTACGAGGTTTTAACCAAGAAATGGTTTCCACCAGAAATCCAAGAATGTAATCTATGGCCATTGATCATCGACCAGAGGCTCATACACCTCACCCCACATATGTTTCCTTGCCATAGATCACATTCTTGGATTTCTGGTGGAGACCATTTCTTGGTCAAAAATCCGTAGGTGTTAGCCTTCGGTATTATTGTAAATGGTCATTCATGGCTATTTTCGACAAAAATGGGGGTTGTGTGGCCATTGATCATCGACCAGATGCTCATACACCTCACCCCACATATGTTTCCTTGCCATAGATCACATTCTTGGATTTCTGGTGGAGACCATTTCTTGGTCTAAAATCCGTAGGTGTTAGCCTCTAGTATTATTGAAAATGGTCGCTCATGGCTATTCTCAAGGTCGCTCATGGCTATTTTCATAAAAAATGGGGGTTGTGTGGCCATTTATCATCGACTAGAGGCTCATAAACCTCACCCCACATATGTTTCCTTGCCATAGATTACATTCTTGGATTTCTGGTGGAGACCATTTCTTGGTTAAAAACTCGTACGTGTTAGCCTTCGGTATTATTGAAAATGGTCATTCATGGCTATTTTTGGCAAAATGGGGGTTGTGTGGCCATTGATCGTCGACCAGAGGCTCATACACCTCACCCCACATATGTTTCCTTGCCATAGATCACATTCTTGGATTTCTGGTGGAGACCATTTCTTGGTCAAAAATCCGTAGGTATTAGCCTTCGGTATTATTGTAAATGGTCATTCATGGCTATTTTCGACAAAAATGGGGGTTGTGTGGCCATTGATCATCGACCAGAGGCTCATACACCTCACTACACATATGTTTCCTTGCCATAGATCACATTCTTGGATTTATGGTGGAGACCATTTCTTGATCAAAAATCCGTAGGTGTTAGCCTTCAGTGTCATTGAAAATGGTCGTTCATGGCTATTTTCGACAAAAATTAGGGTTGTGTGGCCATTGATCGTCGACCAGAGGCTCATACACCTCACCCCACATATGTTTCCTTGCCATAGATCAAATTCTTGGATTTCTGGTGAAGACCATTTCTTGGTCAAAAATCCGTAGGTGTTAGCCTTCGGTATTATTGAAAATGGTCGTTCATGGCTATTTTCGACAAAAATGGGGGTTGTGTGGCCATTGATCATCGACCAGACGCTCATACACCTCACCCCACATATGTTTCCTTGCCATAGATCACATTCTTGGATTTCTAGTGGAGACCATTTCTTGTTTAAAAACTCGTACGTGTTAGCCTTCGGTATTATTGAAAATGGTCATTCATGGCTATTTTCGGCAAAATGGGGGTTGTGTGGCCATTGATCATCGACCAGAGGCTCGTACACCTCACCCCACATATGTTTCCTTGCCATAGATCACATTCTTGGATTTCTGGTGGAGACCATTTCTTGGTTAAAAATCTGTACGTGTTAGCCTTTGGTATTTTTGAAAATGGTCATTCATGGCTATTTTCAACAAAAATGGGGGTTGTGTGGCCATTGATCATCGACTAGAGGCTCATACACCTCACCCCACATATGTTTCCTTGCCATAGATCACATTCTTGGATTTCTGGTGGAGACCATTTCTTGGTAAAAAATCCGTAGGTGTTAGCCTTCGGTATTATTGAAAATGGTCGTTCATGGCTATTTTCGACAAAAATGGGGGTTGTGTGGCCATTGATCATCGACCAGACGCTCATACACCTCACCCCACATATGTTTCCTTGCCATAGATCACATTCTTGGATTTCTGGTGGAGAACATTTCTTGGTCTAAAATCCGTAGGTGTTAGCCTCTAGTATTATTGAAAATGGTCGCTCATGGCTATTTTCAAGGTCGCTCATGGCTATTTTCATAAAAAATGGGGGTTGTGTGGCCATTTATCATCGACTAGAGGCTCATAAACCTCACCCACATATGTTTCATTGCCATAGATTACATTCTTGGATTTCTAGTGGAAACCATTTCTTGGTTAAAAAGTCGTACGTGTTAGCCTTCGGTATTATTGAAAATGGTCATTCATGGCTATTTTCGGCAAAATGGGGGTTGTGTGTCCATTGATCGTCGACCAGAGGCTCATACACCTCACCCCACATATGTTTCCTTGTCGTAGATCACATTCTTGGATTTCTGGTGGAGACCATTTCTTGGTCAAAAATCCGTAGGTGTTAGCCTTCGATATTATTGAAAATGGTCATTCATGGCTATTTTCGGCAAAATGGGGGTTGTGTGGCCATTGATCGTCGACCAGAGGCTCATACACCTCACCCCACATATGTTTCCTTGTCGTAGATCACATTCTTGGATTTCTGGTGGAGACCATTTCTTGGTCAAAAATCCGTAGGTGTTAGCCTTCGATATTATTGAAAATGGTAGTTCATGGCTATTTTCGACAAAAATGGAGGTTGTGTGGACATTGATCATCGACCAGAGGCTCATACACCTCACCCCACATATGTTTCCTTGCCATAGATCACATTCTTGGATTTCTGGTGGAGACCATTTCTTGGTCAAAAATCCGTAGGTGTTAGCCTTCGGTATTATTGAAAATGGTCGTTCATGGCTATTTTCGACAAAAATGGGGGTTGTGTGGCCATTGATCATCGACCAGACGCTCATACACCTCACCCCACATATGTTTCCTTGCCATAGATCACATTCTTGGATTTCTGGAGGAGACCATTTCTTGGTCTAAAATCCGTAGGTGTTAGCCTCTAGTATTATTGAAAATGGTCGCTCATGGCTATTTTCAAGGTCGCTCATGGCTATTTTCATAAAAAATGGGGGTTGTGTGGCCATTTATCATCGACTAGAGGCTCATAAACCTCACCCCACATATGTTTCCTTGCCATAGATTACATTCTTGGATTTCTGGTGGAAACCATTTCTTGGTTAAAAACTCGTACGTGTTAGCCTTCGGTATTATTGAAAATGGTCATTCATGGCTATTTTCGGCAAAATGGGGGTTGTGTGGCCATTGATCGTCGACCAGAGGCTCATACACCTCACCCCACATATGTTTCCTTGTCGTAGATCACATTCTTGGATTTCTGGTGGAGACCATTTCTTGGTCAAAAATCTGTAGGTGTTAGCCTTCGATATTATTGAAAATGGTCATTCATGGCTATTTTCGGCAAAATGGGGGTTGTGTGGCCATTGATCGTCGACCAGAGGCTCATACACCTCACCCCACATATGTTTCCTTGTCGTAGATAACATTCTTGGATTTCTGGTGGAGACCATTTCTTGGTCAAAAATCCGTAGGTGTTAGCCTTCGATATTATTGAAAATGGTCGTTCATGGCTATTTTCGACAAAAATGGGGGTTGTGTGGCCATTGATCATCGACCAGAGGCTCATACACCTCACCCCACATATGTTTCCTGGCCATAGATCACATTCTTGGATTTCTGGTGGAGACCATTTCTTGGTCAAAAATCCGTAGGTGTTAGCCTTCGGTATTATTGAAAATGGTCGTTCATGGCTATTTTCGACAAAAATGGGGGTTGTGTGGCCATTGATCATCGACCAGACGCTCATACACCTCACCCCACATATGTTTCCTTGCCATATATCACATTCTTGGATTTCTGGTGGAGACCATTTCTTGGTCTAAAATCCGTAGGTGTTAGCCTCTAGTATTATTGAAAATGGTCGCTCATGGCTATTTTCAAGGTCGCTCATGGCTATTTTCATAAAAAATGGGGGTTGTGTGGCCATTGATCGTCGACCAGAGGCTCATACACCTCACCCCACATATGTTTCCTTGCCATAGATCACATTCTTGGATTTCTGGTGGAGACCGTTTCTTGGTCAAAAATCAGTAGGTGTTAGCCTTCGGTATTATTGAAAATGGTCGTTCATGGCTATTTTCGACAAAAATGGGGGTTGTGTGGCCATTGATCATCGACCAGACGCTCATACACCTCACCCCACATATGTTTTTCTTGCCATAGATCACATTCTTGGATTTTTGGTGGAGACCATTTCTTGGTCTAAAATCCGTAGGTGTTAGCCTCTAGTATTATTGAAAATGGTCGCTCATGGCTATTTTCAAGGTCGCTCATGGCTATTTTCATAAAAAAATGGGGGTTGTGTGGCCATTTATCATCGACTAGAGGCTCATAAACCTCACCCCACATATGTTTCCTTGCCATAGATTACATTCTTGGATTTCTGGTGGAAACCATTTCTTGGTTAAAAACTCGTACGTGTTAGCCTTCGGTATTATTGAAAATGGTCATTCATGGCTATTTTTGGCAAAATGGGGGTTGTGTGGCCATTGATCATCGACCAGAGGCTCGTACACCTCACCCCACATATGTTTCCTTGCCATAGATCACATTCTTGGATTTCTGGTGGAGACCATTTCTTGGTCAAAAATCCGTACGTGTTAGCCTTTGGTATTTTTGAAAATGATCATTCATGGCTATTTTCGACAAAAATGGGGGTTGTGTGGCCATTGATCATCGACTAGAGGCTCATACACCTCACCCCACATATGTTTCCTTGCCATAGATCACATTCTTGGATTTCTGGTGGAGACCATTTCTTGGTCAAAAATTCGTAGGTGTTAGCCTTCGGTATTATTGAAAATGGTCATTCATGGCTATTTTCGACAAAAATGGGGGTTGTGTGGCCATTGATCATCGACCAGACGCTCATACACCTCACCCCACATATGTTTCCTTGCCATAGATCACATTCTTGGATTTCTGGTGGAGACCATTTCTTGGTCTAAAATCCGTAGGTGTTAGCCTCTAGTATTATTGAAAATGGTCGCTCATGGCTATTTTCAAGGTCGCTCATGGCTATTTTCATAAAAAATGGAGCTTGTGTGGCCATTTATCATCGACTAGAGGCTCATAAACCTCACCCCACATATGTTTCCTTGCCATAGATTACATTCTTGGATTTCTGGTGGAGACCATTTCTTGGTTAAAAACTCGTACGTGTTAGCCTTCGGTATTATTGAAAATGGTCATTCATGGCTATTTTCGGCAAAATGGGGGTTGTGTGGCCATTGATCATCGACCAGAGGCTCATACACCTCACCCCACATATGTTTCCTTGCCATAGATCATATTCTTGGATTTCTGGTGGAGACCATTTCTTGGTCAAAAATCCGTAGGTGTTAGCCTTCGGTATTATTGTAAATGGTCATTCATGGCTATTTTCGACAAAAATGGGGGTTGTGTGGCCATTGATCATCGACCAGAGGCTCATACACCTCACTACACATATGTTTCCTTGCCATATATCACATTCTTGGATTTATGGTGGAGACCATTTCTTGGTCAAAAATCCGTAGGTGTTAGCCTTCAATGTCATTGAAAATGGTCGTTCATGGCTATTTTCGACAAAAATTAGGGTTGTGTGGCCATTGATCGTCGACTAGAGGCTCATACACCTCACCCCACATATGTTTCCTTGCCATAGATCACATTCTTGGATTTCTGGTGGAGACCATTTCTTGGTCAAAAATCCGTAGGTGTTAGCCTTCGGTATTATTGAAAATGGTCGTTCATGGCTATTTTCGACAAAAATGGGGGTTGTGTGGCCATTGATCATCGACCAGACGCTCATACACCTCACCCCACATATGTTTCCTTGCCATAGATCACATTCTTGGATTTCTGGTGGAGACCATTTCTTGGTTAAAAACTCGTACGTATTAGCCTTCGGTATTATTGAAAATGGTCATTCATGGCTATTTTCTGCAAAAATGGGGGTTGTGTGGCCATTGATCATCGACCAGAGGCTCGTACACCTCACCCCACATATGTTTCCTTGCCATAGATCACATTCTTGGATTTCTGGTGGAGACCATTTCTTGGTTAAAAATCCGTACGTGTTAGCCTTTGGTATTTTTGAAAATGGTCATTCATGGCTATTTTCGACAAAAATGGGGGTTGTGTGGCCATTGATCATCGACTAGAGGCTCATACACCTCACCCCACATATGTTTCCTTGCCATAGATTACATTCTTGGATTTCTGGTGGAGACCATTTCTTGGTAAAAAATCCGTAGGTGTTAGCCTTCGGTATTATTGAAAATGGTCGTTCATGGCTATTTTCGACAAAAATGGGGGTTGTGTGGCCATTGATCATCGACCAGACGCTCATACACCTCACCCCACATATGTTTCCTTGCCATAGATCACATTCTTGGATTTCTGGTGGTGACCATTTCTTGGTCTAAAATCCGTAGGTGTTAGCCTCTAGTATTATTGAAAATGGTCGCTCATGGCTATTTTCAAGGTCGCTCATGGCTATTTTCATAAAAAATGGGGGTTGTGTGGCCATTTATCATCGACTAGAGGCTCATAAACCTCACCCCACATATGTTTCATTGCCATAGATTACATTCTTCGATTTCTGGTGGAAACCATTTCTTGGTTAAAAACTCGTACGTGTTAGCCTTCGGTATTATTGAAAATGGTCATTCATGGCTATTTTCGGCAAAATGGGGGTTGTGTGGCCATTGATCGTCGACCAGAGGCTCATACACCTCACCCCACATATGTTTCCTTGTCGTAGATCACATTCTTGGATTTCTGGTGGAGACCATTTCTTGGTCAAAAATCCGTAGGTGTTAGCCTTCGATATTATTGAAAATGGTCATTCATGGCTATTTTCGGCAAAATGGGGGTTGTGTGGCCATTGATCGTCGACCAGAGGCTCATACACCTCACCCCACATATGTTTCCTTGTCGTAGATCACATTCTTGGATTTCTGGTGGAGACCATTTCTTGGTCAAAAATCAGTAGGTGTTAGCCTTCGATATTATTGAAAATGGTCGTTCATGGCTATTTTCGACAAAAATGGAGGTTGTGTGGCCATTGATCATCGACCAGAGGCTCATACACCTCACCCCACATATGTTTCCTTGCCATAGATCACATTCTTGGATTTCTGGTGGAGACCATTTCTTGGTCAAAAATCCGTAGGTGTTAGCCTTCGGTATTATTGAAAATGGTCGTTCATGGCTATTTTCGACAAAAATGGGGGTTGTGTGGCCATTGATCATCGACCAGACGCTCATACACCTCACCCCACATATGTTTCTTTGCCATAGATCACATTCTTGGATTTCTGGTGGAGACCATTTCTTGGTCTAAAATCCGTAGGTGTTAGCCTCTAGTATTATTGAAAATGGTCGCTCATGGCTATTTTCAAGGTCGCTCATGGCTATTTTCATAAAAAATGGGGGTTGTGTGGCCATTTATCATCGACTAGAGGCTCATAAACCTCACCCCACATATGTTTCCTTGCCATAGATTACATTATTGGATTTCTGGTGGAAACCATTTCTTGGTTAAAAACTCGTACGTGTTAGCCTTCGGTATTATTGAAAATGGTCATTCATGGCTATTTTCGGCAAAATGGGGGTTGTGTGGCCATTGATCGTCGACCAGAGGCTCATACACCTCACCCCACATATGTTTCCTTGTCGTAGATCACATTCTTGGATTTCTGGTGGAGACCATTTCTTGGTCAAAAATCCGTATGTGTTAGCCTTCGATATTATTGAAAATGGTCATTCATGGCTATTTTCGGCAAAATGGGGGTTGTGTGGCCATTGATCATCGACCAGAGGCTCATACACCTCACCCCACATATGTTTCCTTGTCGTAGATCACATTCTTGGATTTCTGGTGGAGACCATTTCTTGGTCAAAAATCCGTAGGTGTTAGCCTTCGATATTATTTAAAATGGTCGTTCATGGCTATTTTCGACAAAAATGGGGGATGTGTGGCCATTGATCATCGACCAGAGGCTCATACACCTCACCCCACATATGTTTCCTTGCCATAGATCACATTCTTCGATTTCTGGTGGAGACCATTTCTTGGTCAAAAATTCGTAGGTGTTAGCCTTCGGTATTATTGAAAATGGTCGTTCATGGCTATTTTCGACAAAAATGGGGGTTGTGTGGCCATTGATCATCGACCAGACGCTCATACACCTCACCCCACATATGTTTCCTTGCCATAGATCACATTCTTGGATTTCTGGTGGAGACCATTTCTTGGTCTAAAATCCGTAGGTGTTAGCCTCTAGTATTATTGAAAATGGTCGCTCATGGCTATTTTCAAGGTCGCTCATGGCTATTTTCATAAAAAATGGGGGTTGTGTGGCCATTGATCGTCGACCAGAGGCTCATACACCTCACCCCACATATGTTTCCTTGCCATAGATCACATTCTTGGATTTCTGGTGGAGACCATTTCTTGGTCAAAATTCCGTAGGTGTTAGCCTTCGGTATTATTGAAAATGGTCGTTCATGGCTATTTTCGACAAAAATGGGGGTTGTGTGGCCATTGATCATCGACCAGACGCTCATACACCTCACCCCACATATGTTTCCTTGCCATAGATCACATTCTTGGATTTCTGGTGGAGACCATTTCTTGGTCTAAAATCCGTAGGTGTTACCCTCTAGTATTATTGAAAATGGTCGCTCATGGCTATTTTCAAGGTCGCTCATGGCTATTTTCATAAAAAATGGGGGTTGTGTGGCCATTTATCATCGACTAGAGGCTCATAAACCTCACCCCACATATGTTTCCTTGCCATAGATTACATTCTTGGATTTCTGGTGGAAACCATTTCTTGGTTAAAAACTCGTACGTGTTAGCCTTCGGTATTATTGAAAATGGTCATTCATGGCTATTTTCGGCAAAATGGGGGTTGTGTGGCCATTGATCGTCGACCAGAGGCTCATACACCTCACCCCACATATGTTTCCTTGTCGTAGATCACATTCTTGGATTTCTGGTGGAGACCATTTCTTGGTCAAAAATCCATAGGTGTTAGCCTTCGATATTATTGAAAATGGTCGTTCATGGCTATTTTCGACAAAAATGGGGGTTGTGTGGCCATTGATTATCGACCAGAGGCTCATACACCTCACCCCACATATGTTTCCTTGCCATAGATCACATTCTTGGATTTCTAGTGGAGACCATTTCTTGGTCAAAAATCCGTAGGTGTTAGCCTTCGGTATTATTGTAAATGGTCATTCATGGCTATTTTCGACAAAAATGGGGGTTGTGTGGCCATTGATCATCGACCAGAGGCTCATACACCTCACCCCACATATGTTTCCTTGCCATAGATCACATTCTTGGATTTCTGGTGGAGACCATTTCTTGGTCAAAATTCCGTAGGTGTTAGCCTTCGGTATTATTGAAAATGGTCGTTCATGGCTATTTTCGACAAAAATGGGGGTTGTGTGGCCATTGATCATCGACCAGACGCTCATACACCTCACCCCACATATGTTTCCTTGCCATAGATCACATTCTTGGATTTCTGGTGGTGACCATTTCTTGGTCTAAAATCCGTAGGTGTTAGCCTCTAGTATTATTGAAAATGGTCGCTCATGGCTATTTTCAAGGTCGCTCATGGCTATTTTCATAAAAAATGGGGGTTGTGTGGCCATTTATCATCGACTAGAGGCTCATAAACCTCACCCCACATATGTTTCATTGCCATAGATTACATTCTTCGATTTCTGGTGGAAACCATTTCTTGGTTAAAAACTCGTACGTGTTAGCCTTCGGTATTATTGAAAATGGTCATTCATGGCTATTTTCGGCAAAATGGGGGTTGTGTGGCCATTGATCGTCGACCAGAGGCTCATACACCTCACCCCACATATGTTTCCTTGTCGTAGATCACATTCTTGGATTTCTGGTGGAGACCATTTCTTGGTCAAAAATCCGTAGGTGTTAGCCTTCGATATTATTGAAAATGGTCATTCATGGCTATTTTCGGCAAAATGGGGGTTGTGTGGCCATTGATCGTCGACCAGAGGCTCATACACCTCACCCCACATATGTTTCCTTGTCGTAGATCACATTCTTGGATTTCTGGTGGAGACCATTTCTTGGTCAAAAATCAGTAGGTGTTAGCCTTCGATATTATTGAAAATGGTCGTTCATGGCTATTTTCGACAAAAATGGAGGTTGTGTGGCCATTGATCATCGACCAGAGGCTCATACACCTCACCCCACATATGTTTCCTTGCCATAGATCACATTCTTGGATTTCTGGTGGAGACCATTTCTTGGTCAAAAATCCGTAGGTGTTAGCCTTCGGTATTATTGAAAATGGTCGTTCATGGCTATTTTCGACAAAAATGGGGGTTGTGTGGCCATTGATCATCGACCAGACGCTCATACACCTCACCCCACATATGTTTCTTTGCCATAGATCACATTCTTGGATTTCTGGTGGAGACCATTTCTTGGTCTAAAATCCGTAGGTGTTAGCCTCTAGTATTATTGAAAATGGTCGCTCATGGCTATTTTCAAGGTCGCTCATGGCTATTTTCATAAAAAATGGGGGTTGTGTGGCCATTTATCATCGACTAGAGGCTCATAAACCTCACCCCACATATGTTTCCTTGCCATAGATTACATTCTTGGATTTCTGGTGGAAACCATTTCTTGGTTAAAAACTCGTACGTGTTAGCCTTCGGTATTATTGAAAATGGTCATTCATGGCTATTTTCGGCAAAATGGGGGTTGTGTGGCCATTGATCGTCGACCAGAGGCTCATACACCTCACCCCACATATGTTTCCTTGTCGTAGATCACATTCTTGGATTTCTGGTGGAGACCATTTCTTGGTCAAAAATCCGTATGTGTTAGCCTTCGATATTATTGAAAATGGTCATTCATGGCTATTTTCGGCAAAATGGGGGTTGTGTGGCCATTGATCATCGACCAGAGGCTCATACACCTCACCCCACATATGTTTCCTTGTCGTAGATCACATTCTTGGATTTCTGGTGGAGACCATTTCTTGGTCAAAAATCCGTAGGTGTTAGCCTTCGATATTATTTAAAATGGTCGTTCATGGCTATTTTCGACAAAAATGGGGGTTGTGTGGCCATTGATCATCGACCAGAGGCTCATACACCTCACCCCACATATGTTTCCTTGCCATAGATCACATTCTTGGATTTCTGGTGGAGACCATTTCTTGGTCAAAAATTCGTAGGTGTTAGCCTTCGGTATTATTGAAAATGGTCGTTCATGGCTATTTTCGACAAAAATGGGGGTTGTGTGGCCATTGATCATCGACCAGACGCTCATACACCTCACCCCACATATGTTTCCTTGCCATAGATCACATTCTTGGATTTCTGGTGGAGACCATTTCTTGGTCTAAAATCCGTAGGTGTTAGCCTCTAGTATTATTGAAAATGGTCGCTCATGGCTATTTTCAAGGTCGCTCATGGCTATTTTCATAAAAAATGGGGGTTGTGTGGCCATTGATCGTCGACCAGAGGCTCATACACCTCACCCCACATATGTTTCCTTGCCATAGATCACATTCTTGGATTTCTGGTGGAGACCATTTCTTGGTCAAAATTCCGTAGGTGTTAGCCTTCGGTATTATTGAAAATGGTCGTTCATGGCTATTTTCGACAAAAATGGGGGTTGTGTGGCCATTGATCATCGACCAGACGCTCATACACCTCACCCCACATATGTTTCCTTGCCATAGATCACATTCTTGGATTTCTGGTGGAGACCATTTCTTGGTCTAAAATCCGTAGGTGTTACCCTCTAGTATTATTGAAAATGGTCGCTCATGGCTATTTTCAAGGTCGCTCATGGCTATTTTCATAAAAAATGGGGGTTGTGTGGCCATTTATCATCGACTAGAGGCTCATAAACCTCACCCCACATATGTTTCCTTGCCATAGATTACATTCTTGGATTTCTGGTGGAAACCATTTCTTGGTTAAAAACTCGTACGTGTTAGCCTTCGGTATTATTGAAAATGGTCATTCATGGCTATTTTCGGCAAAATGGGGGTTGTGTGGCCATTGATCGTCGACCAGAGGCTCATACACCTCACCCCACATATGTTTCCTTGTCGTAGATCACATTCTTGGATTTCTGGTGGAGACCATTTCTTGGTCAAAAATCCATAGGTGTTAGCCTTCGATATTATTGAAAATGGTCGTTCATGGCTATTTTCGACAAAAATGGGGGTTGTGTGGCCATTGATTATCGACCAGAGGCTCATACACCTCACCCCACATATGTTTCCTTGCCATAGATCACATTCTTGGATTTCTAGTGGAGACCATTTCTTGGTCAAAAATCCGTAGGTGTTAGCCTTCGGTATTATTGTAAATGGTCATTCATGGCTATTTTCGACAAAAATGGGGGTTGTGTGGCCATTGATCATCGACCAGAGGCTCATACACCTCACCCCACATATGTTTCCTTGCCATAGATCACATTCTTGGATTTCTGGTGGAGACCATTTCTTGGTCAAAAATCCGTAGGTCTTAGCCTCTAATATTATTGAAAATGGTCGCTCATGGCTATTTTCAAGGTCGCTCATGGCTATTTTCATAAAAAAATGGGGGTTGTGTGGCCATTTATCATCGACTAGAGGCTCATAAACCTCACCCCACATATGTTTCCTTGCCATAGATTACATTCTTGGATTTCTGGTGGAAACCATTTCTTGGTTAAAAACTCGTACGTGTTAGGCTTCGGTATTATTGAAAATGGTCATTCATGGCTATTTTCGGCAAAATGGGGGTTGTGTGGCCATTGATCGTCGACCAGAGGCTCATACACCTCACCCCACATATGTTTCCTTGTCGTAGATCACATTCTTGGATTTCTGGTGGAGACCATTTCTTGGTAAAAAATCCGTAGGTGTTAGCCTTCGATATTATTGAAAATGGTCGTTCATGGCTATTTTCGACAAAAATGGGGGTTGTGTGGCCATTGATCATCGACCAGAGGCTCATACACCTCACCCCACATATGTTTCCTTGCCATAGATCACATTCTTGGATTTCTGGTGGAGACCATTTCTTGGTCAAAAATCCGTAGGTGTTATACTTCGGTATTATTGTAAATGGTCATTCATGGCTATTTTCGACAAAAATGGGGGTTGTGTGGCCATTGATCATCGACCAGAGGCTCATACACCTCACCCCACATATGTTTCCTTGCCATAGATCACATTCTTGGATTTCTGGTGGAGACCATTTCTTGGTCAAAAATCCGTAGGTCTTAGCCTCTAATATTATTGAAAATGGTCGCTCATGGCTATTTCCATAAAAAAAAAATGGGGGTTGTGTGGCCATTTATCATCGACTAGAGGCTCATAAATCTCACCCCACATATGTTTCCTTGCCATAGATCACATTCTTGGATTTTTGGTGGAGACCATTTCTTGGTCAAAAACTCGTACGTGTTAGCCTTCGGTATTATTGAAAATGGTCGTTCATGGCTATTTTCGGCAAAATGGGGGTTCTGTGGCCATTGATCATCGACCAGAGGCTCGTACACCTCACCCCACATATGTTTCCTTGCCATAGATCACATTCTTGGATTTCTGGTGGAGACCATTTCTTGGGCAAAAATCCGAATGTGTTAGCCTTTGGTATTTTTGAAAATGGTCATTCATGGCTATTTTCGACAAAAATGGGGGTTGTGTGGCCATTGATCTTCAACCAGAGGCTCATACACCTCACTACACTTATGTTTCCTTGCCATAGATCACATTCTTGGATTTATGGTGGAGACCATTTCTTGGTCAAAAATCCGTAGGTGTTAGCCTTCAGTGTCATTGAAAATGGTCGTTCATGGCTATTTTCGACAAAAATTAGGGTTGTGTGGCCATTGATCGTCGACCAGAGGCTCATACACCTCACCCCACATATGTTTCCTTGCCATAGATCACATTCTTGGATTTCTGGTGGAGACCATTTCTTGGTCAAAAATCCGTAGGTGTTAGCCTTCGGTATTATTGTAAATGGTCATTCATGGCTATTTTCGACAAAAATGGGGGTTGTGTGGCCATTGATCATCGAC
Source organism: Zea mays (assembly GCF_902167145.1). Lineage (NCBI taxonomy): Eukaryota > Viridiplantae > Streptophyta > Magnoliopsida > Poales > Poaceae > Zea > Zea mays. Next base: position 18,199 of record NW_023367381.1, read on the forward strand.
CAGAGGCTCATACACCTCACCCCACATATGTTTCCTTGCCATAGATCACATTCTTGGATTTCTGGTGGAGACCATTTCTTGGTCAAAAATCCGTAGGTGTTATACTTCGGTATTATTGTAAATGGTCATTCATGGCTATTTTCGACAAAAATGGGAGTTGTGTGGCCATTGATCATCGACCAGAGGCTCATACACCTCACCCCACATATGTTTCCTTGCCATAGATGACATTCTTGGATTTCTGGTGGAGACCATTTCTTGGTCAAAAATCCGTAGGTCTTAGCCTCTAATATTATTGAAAATGGTCGCTCATGGCTATTTCCATAAAAAAAATGGGGGTTGTGTGGCCATTTATCATCGACTAGAGGCTCATAAATCTCACCCCACATATGTTTCCTTGCCATAGATCACATTCTTGGATTTTTGGTGGAGACCATTTCTTGGTCAAAAACACGTACGTGTTAGCCTTCGGTATTATTGAAAATGGTCGTTCATGGCTATTTTCGGCAAAATGGGGGTTCTGTGGCCATTGATCATCGACCAGAGGCTCGTACACCTCACCCCACATATGTTTCCTTGCCATAGATCACATTCTTGGATTTCTGGTGGAGACCATTTCTTGGGCAAAAATCCGAATGTGTTAGCCTTTGGTATTTTTGAAAATGGTCATTCATGGCTATTTTCGACAAAAATGGGGGTTGTGTGGCCATTGATCTTCAACCAGAGGCTCATACACCTCACTACACATATGTTTCCTTGCCATAGATCACATTCTTGGATTTATGGTGGAGACCATTTCTTGGTCAAAAATCCGTAGGTGTTAGCCTTCAGTGTCATTGAAAATGGTCGTTCATGGCTATTTTCGACAAAAATTAGGGTTGTGTGGCCATTGATCGTCGACCAGACGCTCATACACCTCACCCCACATATGTTTCCTTGCCATAGATCACATTCTTGGATTTCTGGTGGAGACCATTTCTTGGTCAAAAATCCGTAGGTGTTAGCCTTAGGTATTATTGAAAATGGTCGTTCATGGCTATTTTCGACAAAAATGGGGGTTGTGTGGCCATTGATCATCGACCAGACGCTCATACACCTCACCCCACATATGTTTCCTTGCCATAGATCACATTCTTGGATTTCTGGTGGAGACCATTTCTTGGTCTAAAATCCGTAGGTGTTAGCCTCTAGTATTATTGAAAATGGTCGCTCATGGCTATTTTCAAGGTCGCTCATGGCTATTTTCATAAAAAATGGGGGTTGTGTGGCCATTTATCATCGACTAGAGGCTCATAAACCTCACCCCACATATGTTTCATTGCCATAGATCACATTCTTGGATTTCTGGTGGAGACCATTTCTTGGTTAAAAACTCGTACGTGTTAGCCTTCGGTATTATTGAAAATGGTCGTTCATGGCTATTTTCGGCAAAATGGGGGTTGTGTGGCCATTGATCATCGACCAGAGGCTCGTACACCTCACCCCACATATGTTTCCTTGCCATAGATCACATTCTTGGATTTCTGGTGGAGACCATTTCTTGGTCAAAAATCCGTACGTGTTAGCCTTTGGTATTTTTGAAAATGGTCATTCATGGCTATTTTCGACAAAAATGGGGGTTGTGTCGCCATTGATCTTCGACCAGAGGCTCATACACCTCACTACACATATGTTTCCTTGCCATAGATCACATTCTTGGATTTATGGTGGAGACCATTTCTTGGTCAAAAATCCGTAGGTGTTAGCCTTCAGTGTCATTGAAAATGGTCGTTCATGGCTATTTTCGACAAAAATTAGGGTTGTGTGGCCATTGATCGTCGACCAGAGGCTCATACACCTCACCCCACATATGTTTCTTTGCCATAAATCACATTCTTGGATTATTGGTGGAGACCATTTCTTGGTCAAAAATCCGTAGGTGTTAGCCTTCGGTATTATTGAAAATGGTCGTTCATGGCTATTTTCGACAAAAATGGGGGTTGTGTGTCCATTGATCATCGACCAGACGCTCATACACCTCACCCCACATATGTTTCCTTGCCATAGATCACATTCTTGGATTTCTGGTGGAGACCATTTCTTGGTCTAAAATCCGTAGGTGTTAGCCTCTAGTATTATTGAAAATGGTCGCTCATGGCTATTTTCAAGGTCGCTCATGGCTATTTTCATAAAAAATGGGGGTTGTGTGGCCATTTATCATCGACTAGAGGCTCATAAACCTCACCCCACATATGTTTCCTTGCCATAGATTACATTCTTGGATTTCTGGTGGAAGCCATTTCTTGGTTAAAAACTCGTACGTGTTAGCCTTCGGTATTATTGAAAATGGTCATTCATGGCTATTTTCGGCAAAATGGGGGTTGTGTGGCCATTGATCGTCGACCAGAGGCTCATACACCTCACCCCACATATGTTTCCTTGTCGTAGATCACATTCTTGGATTTCTGGTGGAGACCATTTCTTGGTCTAAAATCCGTAGGTGTTAGCCTCTAGTATTATTGAAAATGGTCGCTCATGGCTATTTTCAAGGTCGCTCATGGCTATTTTCATAAAAAATGGGGGTTGTGTGGCCATTTATCATCGACTAGAGGCTCATAAACCTCACCCCACATATGTTTCCTTGCCATAGATTACATTCTTGGATTTCTGGTGGAAGCCATTTCTTGGTTAAAAACTCGTACGTGTTAGCCTTCGGTATTATTGAAAATGGTCATTCATGGCTATTTTCGGCAAAATGGGGGTTGTGTGGCCATTGATCGTCGACCAGAGGCTCTTACACCTCACCCCACAAATGTTTCCTTGTCGTAGATCACATTCTTGGATTTCTCGTGGAGACCATTTCTTGGTCAAAAATCCGTAGGTGTTAGCTTTCGATATTATTGAAAATGGTCGTTCATGGCTATTTTCGACAAAAATGGGGGTTGTGTGGCCATTGATCATCGACCAGAGGCTCATACACCTCACCCCACATATGTTTCCTTGCCATAGATCACATTCTTGGATTTCTGGTGGAGACCATTTCTTGGTCAAAAATCTGTAGGTGTTAGCCTTCGGTATTATTGTAAATGGTCATTCATGGCTATTTTCGACAAAAATGGGGGTTGTGTGGCCATTGATCATCGACCATAGGCTCATACACCTCACCCCACAAATGTTTCCTTGCCATAGATCACATTCTTGGATTTCTGGTGGAGACCATTTCTTGGTCAAAAATCCGTAGGTCTTAGCCTCTAATATTATTGAAAATGGTCGCTCATGGCTATTTTCATAAAAAAAATGGGGGTTGTGTGGACATTTATCATCGACTAGAGGCTCATAAATCTCACCCCACATATGTTTCCTTGCCATAGATCACATTCTTGGATTTTTTGTGGAGACCATTTCTTGGTCAAAAACTCGTACGTGTTAGCCTTCGGTATTATTGAAAATGGTCGTTCATGGCTATTTTCGGCAAAATGGGGGTTGTGTGGCCATTGATCATCGACCAGAGGCTCGTACACCTCACCCCACATATGTTTCCTTGCCATAGATTACATTCTTGGATTTCTGGTGGAAACCATTTCTTGGTTAAAAACTCGTACGTGTTAGCCTTCGGTATTATTGAAAATGGTCATTCATGGCTATTTTCGGCAAAATGGGGGTTGTGTGGCCATTGATCGTCGACCAGAGGCTCATACACCTCACCCCACATATGTTTCCTTGTCGTAGATCACATTCTTGGATTTCTGGTGGAGACCATTTCTTGGTCTAAAATCCGTAGGTGTTAGCCTCTAGTATTATTGAAAATGGTCGCTCATGGCTATTTTCAAGGTCGCTCATGGCTATTTTCATAAAAAATGGGGGTTGTGTGGCCATTTATCATCGACTAGAGGCTAATAAACCTCACCCCACATATGTTTCCTTGCCATAGATTAGATTCTTGGATTTCTGGTGGAAGCCATTTCTTGGTTAAAAACTCGTACGTGTTAGCCTTCGGTATTATTGAAAATTGTCATTCATGGCTATTTTCGGCAAAATGGGGGTTGTGTGGCCATTGATCGTCGACCAGAGGCTCATACACCTCACCCCACAAATGTTTCCTTGTCGTAGATCACATTCTTGGATTTCTCGTGGAGACCATTTCTTGGTCAAAAATCCGTAGGTGTTAGCCTTCGATATTATTGAAAATGGTCGTTCATGGCTATTTACGACAAAAATGGGGGTTGTGTGGCCATTGATCATCGACCAGAGGCTCATACACCTCACCCCACATATGTTTCCTTGCCATAGATCACATTCTTGGATTTCTGGTGGAGACCATTTCTTGGTCAAAAATCTGTAGGTGTTAGCCTTCGGTATTGTTGGGGACTTGTTCTCAAATGCTAAGAATTAAGAACAAGGCAACACAAAAAATGTTAAGTGTTAAGGTCCTTCGTCCTCCATAACGATATATCCCTTCGGGATATAAAGCATCTCGGACGAAGGTTACGAAGGACATACCTTCGTAAGCATAACAACGAAGAATGATGCATTCACATAAATCATAGAATATGAAATAAACATTTAAATATTGTCATAGAATTATCTCTACTTGTATTAATGAATATAAATGACTTTGAATTACAAATGTACCTTCGGTCCTGCGGAAGGCAAAAGTACCAGCGTGATGTGAAAGCAAATGACAGATTCACGTGAACAGTACAGAGGTACTGTTCATCTATTTATAGGCACAGGTCGCAGCCTGTGACAAATTACAATTATGCCCCTTGCAAAAGTTTACAGCATTGACTCAGACCTATATGTATAAAAAGGTCATTCTATCTCTATGTCGGTTTAAAACGCCGAAGCTCCATGAAAAGGGACCTTCGGCCATCTCTTGGAGACGACTTCAGCCGAAGCTGCTTCTTCGTGTGAGACCTTCGGCGCACCGAAGCACGACCCCAACAGTAGCCCCTTTCGCGGTGCTAGATCGTTCTTCGTAACGAGCTTGACCCGTGAAAAAAGCCTCTTCAGCTTCGGGAAGCCGAAGGTCCAAAAAACACCTTCCCTGAGCTCGTTGCGGAGAAACGATCCGACTTCCGAGCGCGTGTCGGTCCCACCTTGCAGAGTTACTGTTTGATCCTTGCGGTCCACTGCGCAGCGGGTACAAGTTACTGCGCGCCTGGTGTAACAATTCCGCCGCTTCGCCTTCTTACCTGCAGCACTATATAAACTGACAAGTAGTTGTGAAGTTACCACAGCATTCATTGCTATTTGCACTGTTTTGCTGCCGAAATTTTCCATCATAGCCGAAGCTTAAGTCCCAAAATCGAACGAAGGTGCTTCTCAACGTCCGCTTCGTCAGAAAGAAGAGCTTCGGAGAAAAGAAAAAAGGAAAAAGTTTTTGACTTCCCAAACTTAGAATCAAATGGCGAGAATACGCTCTACTGCCAAAGTTGTACGTGAGGGAGACGAAGCCGAATGTTCAGACACTGTGCCCATCTCCGAAGCAATGCAGCGTTCCGGTCTGCGGACTACAGAAGAAATGCCTGCTGCTGAAGCAGGCCCAACAACTGCCGAAGGAAAAGAAAACATTGAAGGGACTGACTCCGAAGATGACTATCACTTTGCTATGCCCAGCAAGCCCAGTCACCTGGATTTTGGGAAATCAACTGTTTCCAAAGCTGACCTTTCGAAGATGGTGAAAGCAGGTTATTTCAATAAGGACCAGAAGAAGCTACTCCGCTTCGGGGAAGAAGAAACCACCCCGAAGCCAAGGAAGGATGAGATTGTTATTTTCAAGAGTTTTTTAAAAGCTGGGCTTAGATTCCCTCTCCACGGTATTATTGCAGAGATACTGAAGAAGTTTGGTATCTATTTTCATCAATTGACTCCTAACGCCATCGTTAGGCTCAATGTTTATATCTGGGCTCTCCGAAGCCAAGCTATGGAACCATTTGCCGACAGCTTCTGCCGAGTTCACGAATTACATTACCAAACGAAGGCCAGACAAGATGGGCTACATGATAATTTCGGTTGTTATAATTTTGCCTACCGGAAGACAACAAAATGTCCTGTCATCAGCTACCGGAGCAAATGGCCAGCAGGTTGGAAATCAGAGTGGTTTTATGTAAAAGTTGACGAAGACAAAGAAAAACTGGTACAAAGCCCTTTAGAGTTAATCTTCGGAGAGACAAGGCCACGATGCCACATTGGCGACCTAAAAGGTCCCACCTGGGCTGCTCTGGGTGAATTTGAAATTATCTCAAAACATATTGGCACCAGGGATCTGGTTCAGGAATTCTTGGCATTCAGAGTTTTCCCTACTCTAAAAGAGTGGGAAATGCCGAAGCTGGAGGGAGAGAAGAAGGAGGGGGAGCTTGTCCGGCTTCCCTATTATTTCAAGTTCAAGAAATTCTTCAAAAAACCCTGCAAAGAATGGTTAGAGACTGTTGAAGTGATGTGCAACGAAATCCTGGGGAACTACTCCAAAAAAGAGGATCAACTAATGACAGCAGCCTTCGGTGCCCGACCGAAACGAAGGTTGAACCGAGTGCTTGACGCCCTAGGCTTCGAATACCCAGACTATGAACAATTGAACAAGGGTGCCGAGGGCCTTAAAAGAAAAAGAATAGCCGAAACTCCGATCACGGATGAAGAAAGACCAGCAAAGGAGAAGAAAATTCTCAAAAAAGGAAAAATATCTGCTCCGAAGCGCAAATCACCCGAAGAAGAGGGGACCCCCACACCGCCTTCTACCAGCGACGTGGAGGAAATTTTAAAGGTAATGACTGAACCCATGCCTACGAAGCTAAGTCCATTAGGGCTCCAACTGACGAAGCTTTTTGAAAAGGTGGACGAGCCGGATCAATCGAAGATAAACAAACCCAAACGGCAAAGAATCATTGCGGTAACTGAGGTTATCGACAAGACGCCGCCAAGGGCATCAATCCAAAAAACGGCAGCTGCCGAGGGTACAGCAATCGTCGAAGGCGTAGCTTCGGAGGTCGCGGCTACCGAAGCCGCTACAGCCGAAGATACAAACTTAGAACCCATGATTGAAAATATCAACAAGATTTTGGAAGACATGGCTGCGGAAGAAGCTGGTGCTATTACTGAAAAAACCATGGCTACAGTGCCTGAGAAAGGAAAAGAAATAGCCGAAGACCCTTCGGACGACGAGGCCTACTCTTTCCAGAACTTAGTTGGGCAAAAACTGACGAAGGACGAAATAGAAGAGCTTAAAGACTACGCCAAGTCTTGCGGCTACAAGTCAGGTGCCCTCCTATTTGGGGGTGTAGATGATGAAAAACTAGGCTGTATTCGAGACCAGACTGGGGCTAAGGTAATCGGTACTCTATCGAAGAGTATCGGTTTTCCGAAGCTAGAGACAGACATCAGCCGCTACCGACGACAACATATCGTCGGCAGCTTGTTTTATTCTAACTTCAAGGTAAACAACCTTTTTCTCTGGTTTTTATTGCCGTTAACAATGAAAATATTACTTAACATAAGTTGTTTCTGTTCAGAGCATGCTACTGAGCAAAGCTCTGAAGATGCAACAAGACTTGGAGGACAAAAAGCACGAAGCTATAATTGAAAACTTGGAAAGCAAAATAAAAGAGCAAACTGCCATCATTGAAAAGAAAGACTTCGAGCTCCAATCGACCGAAGGCTTGCTGGCTGAAACTGAGGCTAAAATATTAGAGTTAAATTCGAAGCTTATCAATCAATCAAAACAATTTGATCAGGAGAAGCTAGAACTGAATTCGAAGCTTAAAGCCGAAGTCCAGACCAGCTCAGAATTGAAGAAAGCATTAACAAGCCTTCAAGACAAATGCTTGAACTTTGGCAATAATTGTATTGGTCGATTAAAGAAGATATTTTACTCTGTTGGAGCCAGCAGTGGGAAATTTAACCCTTCGGCGGAAAATTTACCCCAGGCCTTCGATCATATTGAAGCTGAAATCGAAGAGCTTGACGAAGTTATAGCCGGGCATGGCGACTTCTGTGCCTGGGTAGCTTCTCGGGGTACGGCTGCTGCATTTCTGAAGGCCGGCTGCGAACATGGAAAAGTTGTCAACAGGCCCAACTTCACCTTATCTCCATCAATCCTGGATGATATGCCTGACCTCGCCCGAAGTATCTCCAATAGATTTATAAAAATGATATGGACAAAAGGCGGGCGGGAGAAGGCTGGAGATGAAGCACGAAGTCATCTTGAACCAGTAAGAAATAATACTTTGTACTTACCTTTTTCTTTGCACTTGATTTTTACTCACGATTCCTTGATTTATGTAGGATGACGAAGGTGAAGATGATGCCTAAGTTATGTCGCCGAAACTGTCGCCGAAGCTGAAGCTTAATGAAGATCAGTAGAAATGTACTATAGGAAAAAACTCAGGATACTTTTGTAACAAGTTTTGTAAATACAATTGAACTGTCCTCAAGGAACTTTGTACATACCTTGTAATATATTCTTACCCTTCGATTGAGTCGCTTTGATGTGGACGAAATCAGTATTTTGAGCCGAAGGCGAAAAAACACCTTCCCTTCTTTTCGTACACAACGAAGCCTAAACTGCCGCTTCCTCTTTTTGCCAAAGCTTTTCTTCACATAGCAAAACACAAAAAACTACTTCTTTCTGCCGAAGCTTTTACATAGCAAAACATAAAAAACTACTTCTTCCTTCTGCCGAAGCTTTTAGATAGCAAAACATAAAAGACTACTTCTTCCTTCTGCCGAAGCTTTTACATAGCAAAACATAAAAGACTACTTCTTCCTTCTGCCGAAGCTTTTACATAGCAAAACATGAAAGACTACTTCTTCCTTCTGCCGAAGCTTTTACATAGCAAAACATGAAAGACTACTTCTTCTTTCTGCCAAAGCTTTTACTTTTACACAACGATTCACAAAAAACCAATTCTCTTTTTTGCCGAAGCAACCACTTTGGTACATAAATGCTATGAATGAATGCTTATGTATGCAAATGCCATGATGTAATGTAATGTGCAAATGAATGTCCGAAGCCACACTCATCCATCATTTTCTTAGGAGCAAAACACACGTCAGCTCTGCATTCCCTTAGGAACGACTTTGGAGCATCTTTGCCTTTTACTTAGGCAGTGTCAGCGTTGACTTTTCGCTGTAAGCTCTGCATCCCCTAGGGACGACTTTGGAGCTTCTTCGCCTTTTACTTAGACGGTATAAGCTCTGCATTCCCTTGGGAACGACTTTGGAGCTTCTTCGCCTTTTACTTTCGGCGGAATCAGCGTTGACTTTTCGCTGTGAGCTCTGCATCCCCTTAGGGACGTCTTCGGAGCTTTTTTCTCTTTTTCAGTTTCGGCACTCGATGGTGCGCTCTCAGCTTTTACATTTACATTCTTTGGGGGATTTTGCTCTTATAAAACTAAAAAGGGAAATTACATATGATAGCCCCATTAAAAACCTTTCTCCCCCTTTAGAAAGGAAAAGGGTGCCATGAAAAGAAAAGAAAAGATAAAATTACATCGAGTTATACATAAAACCGCCGAAGCTCATCTGCATTCCGAGATCTTGGAATTCCGTTGCCATCCATGTCCTTTAATCTGGACTTTTTGTTGCTTCGACGGTTTTTTTAATAATTCGAAGGTTCACCTTGTTGCCACGAGTTCTTAAGCTTCAGCAACTTAAGCCTGTGGAGAAGATAGGTTTTGCTCTTAATCAACCATGAAACTATTATATGAAAACTGAAATATTCTTTATTTCACAGAAAATAGAATTTAAACGGAAAAAACTGTTATCGAGGTAGGATATTTGTCAATAAATGTGCTTCGACTCTGGCACAGTACTGTTGACTGTGCGAGCTTCAGATTGCTCTCTGAGATCCCTTTGGTGCGAAACATATTGGCTCCCTTCTGGCTGTTGAACTTGTTGCAGCGGAGGTGGAGGCGAAGGCCGTTGCCATGAGGCTTGAGGTTGACTTGCCGAAGCTACAGAAACTGCAGGATGGTTGCCCACATATTTCGGGATGTAAGGCTGATGGTATGAAGCAGTATGCATGACCTGCTTCGGCTGTCCCTGTTGCGCTGCAGCTTCTGCTAGCTCCTTTTGTTTTTGGATGGTGACGTGGCACATCCTGGTGGTATGGCCCTTGTTCTCACCACAGAATAAGCAAAATGTCCTTCTTGGTTGATCTTCAACCCTTCCGCCGAAGCCCCTAGCGCCTCTGCCTCTTGGAGCTGGTGGCCGAAAGAAAGTTTGCTGTTGCCCCGAAGTCTGTGAGAAGCACTGCGGCCTGTTCTGCTGACTCCCCTTATCATCATTTTTAAGTGTTGTGGAAGGACCTGACATGCCTCGGATAGAATCTTCCCCCGAAGCCCCTGGTCATCTCAGAGAATCTGAAGGCTTCCTCCCTTCTTTGGCGAAAGTCATTATCAGCACGAATGTACTCGTCCATTTTTTGGAGCAGCTTCTCCAGAGCCTGAGGAGGCTTCCTAGCAAAGTATTGGGTTGCAGGTCCAGGACGAAGCCCCTTGATCATGGCTTCGGTGCCATAGCGATGGTCTATAGCTTTTTTGGGCGGCATGACGAAGGTGTTGTTTGCCGAAGCTCAAGAAATGGAAGTGAGTTCACCGGAGGTGGGCGCCAATGTTGGGGACTTGTTCTCAAATGCTAAGAATTAAGAACAAGGCAACACAAAAAATGTTAAGTGTTAAGGTCCTTCGTCCTCCATAACGATATATCCCTTCGGGATATAAAGCATCTCGGACGAAGGTTACGAAGGACATACCTTCGTAAGCATAACAACGAAGAATGATGCATTCACATAAATCATAGAATATGAAATAAACATTTAAATATTGTCATAGAATTATCTCTACTTGTATTAATGAATATAAATGACTTTGAATTACAAATGTACCTTCGGTCCTGCGGAAGGCAAAAGTACCAGCGTGATGTGAAAGCAAATGACAGATTCACGTGAACAGTACAGAGGTACTGTTCATCTATTTATAGGCACAGGTCGCAGCCTGTGACAAATTACAATTATGCCCCTTGCAAAAGTTTACAGCATTGACTCAGACCTATATGTATAAAAAGGTCATTCTATCTCTATGTCGGTTTAAAACGCCGAAGCTCCATGAAAAGGGACCTTCGGCCATCTCTTGGAGACGACTTCAGCCGAAGCTGCTTCTTCGTGTGAGACCTTCGGCGCACCGAAGCACGACCCCAACAGGTATTATTGTAAATGGTCATTCATGGCTATTTTCGACAAAAATGGGGGTTGTGTGGCCATTGATCATCGACCATAGGCTCATACACCTCACCCCACATATGTTTCCTTGCCATAGATCACATTCTTGGATTTCTGGTGGAGTCCATTTCTTGGTCAAAAATCCGTAGGTCTTAGCCTCTAATATTATTGAAAATGGTCGCTCATGGCTATTTTCATAAAAAAATGGGGGTTGTGTGGCCATTGATCATCGACTAGAGGCTCATAAATCTCACCCCACATATGTTTCCTTGCCATAGATCACATTCTTGGATTTTTGGTGGAGACCATTTCTTGGTCAAAAACTCGTACGTGTTAGCCTTCGGTATTATTGAAAATGGTCGTTCATGGCTATTTTCGGCAAAATGGGGGTTGTGTGGCCATTGATCATCGACCAGAGGCTCGTACACCTCACCCCACATATGTTTCCTTGCCATAGATTACATTCTTGGATTTCTGGTGGAAACCATTTCTTGGTTAAAAACTCGTACGTGTTAGCCTTCGGTATTATTGAAAATGGTCATTCATGGCTATTTTCGGCAAAATGGGGGTTGTGTGGCCATTGATCGTCGACCAGAGGCTCATACACCTCACCCCACATATGTTTCCTTGTCGTAGATCACATTCTTTGATTTCTGGTGGAGACCATTTCTTGGTCAAAAATCCGTAGGTGTTAGCCTTCGATATTATTGAAAATGGTCGTTCATGGCCATTTTCGACAAAAATGGGGGTTGTGTGGCCATTGATCATCGACCAGAGGCTCATACACCTCACCCCACATATGTTTCCTTGCCATAGATCACATTCTTGGATTTCTGGTGGAGACCATTTCTTGGTCAAAAATCCGTACGTGTTAGCCTTTGGTATTATTGTAAATGGTCATTCATGGCTATTTTCGACAAAAATGGGGGTTGTGTGGCCATTGATCGTCGACCAGAGGCTCATACACCTCACCCCACATATGTTTCCTTGTCGTAGATCACATTCTTGGATTTCTGGTGGAGACCATTTCTTGGTCAAAAATCCGTAGGTGTTAGCCTTCGGTATTATTGTAAATGGTCATTCATGGCTATTTTCGACAACAATGTGGGTTGTGTGGCCATTGATCATCGACCAGAGGCTCATACACCTCACCCCACATATGTTTCCTTGCCATAGATCACATTCTTAGATTTCTGGTGGAGACCATTTCTTGGTCAAAAATCCGTAGGTCTTAGCCTCTAATATTATTGAAAATGGTCGCTCATGGCTATTTTCATAAAAAATGGGGGTTGTGTGGCCATTTATCATCGACTAGAGGCTCATAAATCTCACCCCTCATATGTTTCCTTGCCATAGATCACATTCTTGGATTTTTGGTGGAGACCATTTCTTGGTCAAAAACTCGTACGTGTTAGCCTTCGGTATTATTGAAACTGGTCATTCATGGCTATTTTCGGCAAAATGGGGGTTCTGTGGCCATTGATCATCGACCAGAGGCTCGTACACCTCACCCCACATATGTTTCCTTGCCATGAATGACCATTTCTTGGGCAAAAATCCGAATGTGTTAGCCTTTGGTATTTTTGAAAATGGTCATTCATGGCTATTTTCGACAAAAATGGGGATTGTGTGGCCATTGATCTTCGACCAGAGGCTCATACACCTCACTACACATATGTTTCCTTGCCATAGATCACATTCTTGGATTTATGGTGGAGACCATTTCTTGGTCAAAAATCCGTAGGTGTTAGCCTTCAGTGTCATTGAAAATGGTCGTTCATGGCTATTTTCGACAAAAAATTAGGGTTGTGTGGCCATTGATCGTCGACCAGAGGCTCATACACCTCACCCCACATATGTTTCCTTGCCATAGATCACATTCTTGGATTTCTGGTGGAGACCATTTCTTGGTCAAAAATCCGTAGGTGTTAGCCTTCGGTATTATTGAAAATGGTCGTTCATGGCTATTTTCGACAAAAATGGGGGTTGTGTGGCCATTGATCATCGACCAGACGCTCATACACCTCACCCCACATATGTTTCCTTGCCATAGATCACATTCTTGGATTTCTGGTGGAGACCATTTCTTGGTCTAAAATCCGTAGGTGTTAGCCTCTAGTATTATTGAAAATGGTCGCTCATGGCTATTTTCAAGGTCGCTCATGGCTATTTTCATAAAAAATGGGGGTTGTGTGGCCATTTATCATCGACTAGAGGCTCATAAACCTCACCCCACATATGTTTCCTTGCCATAGATCACATTCTTGGATTTCTGGTGGAGACCATTTCTTGGTTAAAAACTCGTACGTGTTAGCCTTCGGTATTATTGATAATGGTCGTTCATGGCTATTTTCGGCAAAATGGGGGTTGTGTGGCCATTGATCATCGACCAGAGGCTCGTACACCTCACCCCACATATGTTTCCTTGCCATAGATCACATTCTTAGATTTCTGGTGGAGACCATTTCTTGGTCTAAAACTCCGTACGTGTTAGCCTTCGGTATTATTGAAAATGGTCATTCATGGCTATTTTCGACAAAAATGGGGGTTGTGTGGCCATTGATCTTCGACCAGAGGCTCATACACGTCACTCCACATATGTTTCCTTGCCATAGATCACATTCTTGGATTTATGGTGGAGACCATTTCTTGGTCAAAAATCCGTAGGTGTTAGCCTTCAGTATTCATTGAAAATGGTCGTTCATGGCTATTTTCGACAAAAATTAGGGGTTGTGTGGCCATTGATCGTCGACCAGAGGCTCATACACCTCACCCCACATATGTTTCCTTGCCATAGATCACATTCTTGGATTTCTGGTGGAGACCATTTCTTGGTCAAAAATCCGTAGGTGTTAGCCTTCGGTATTATTGAAAATGGTCGTTCATGGCTATTTTCGACAAAAATGGGGGTTGTGTGGCCATTGATCATCGACCAGACGCTCATACACCTCACCCCACATATGTTTCCTTGCCATAGATCACATTCTTGGATTTCTGGTGGAGACCATTTCTTGGTCTAAAATCCGTAGGTGTTAGCCTCTAGTATTATTGAAAATGGTCGCTCATGGCTATTTTCAAGGTCGCTCATGGCTATTTTCATAAAAAATGGGGGTTGTGTGGCCATTTATCATCGACTAGAGGCTCATAAACCTCACCCCACATATGTTTCCTTGCCATAGATTACATTCTTGGATTTCTGGTGGAAACCATTTCTTGGTTAAAAACTCATACGTGTTAGCCTTCGGTATTATTGAAAATGGTCATTCATGGCTATTTTCGGCAAAAATGGGGGTTGTGTGGCCATTGATCGTCGACCAGAGGCTCATACACCTCACCCCACATATGTTTCCTTGTCAGTAGATCACATTCTTGGATTTCTGGTGGAGACCATTTCTTGGTCAAAAATCCGTAGGTGTTAGCCTTCGATATTATTGAAAATGGTCGTTCATGGCTATTTTCGACAAAATGGGGGTTGTGTGGCCATTGATCATCGACCATAGGCTCATACACCTCACCCCACATATGTTTCCTTGCCATAGATCACATTCTTGGATTTCTGGTGGAGACCATTTCTTGGTCAAAAATCCGTAGGTGTTAGCCTTCGGTATTATTGTAAATGGTCATTCATCGCTATTTTCGACAAAAATGGGGGTTGTGTGGCCATTGATCATCGACCAGAGGCTCATACACCTCACCCCACATATGTTTCCTTGCCATAGATCACATTCTTGGATTTATGGTGGAGACCATTTCTTGGTCAAAAATCCGTAGGTGTTAGCCTTCAGTGTGATTGAAAATGGTCGTTCATGGCTATTTTCGACAAAAATTAGGGTTGTGTGGCCATTGATCGTCGACCAGAGGCTCATACACCTCACCCCACATATGTTTCCTTGCCATAGATCACATTCTTGGATTTCTGGTGGAGACCATTTCTTGGTCAAAAATCCGTAGGTGTTAGCCTTCGGTATTATTGAAAATGGTCGTTCATGGCTATTTTCGACAAAAATGGGGGTTGTGTGGCCATTGATCATCGACCAGACGCTCATACACCTCACCCCACATATGTTTCCTTGCCATAGATCACATTCTTGGATTTCTGGTGGAGACCATTTCTTGGTCTAAAATCCGTAGGTGTTAGCCTCTAGTATTATTGAAAATAGGTCGCTCATGGCTATTTTCAAGGTCGCTCATGGCTATTTTCATAAAAAATGGGGGTTGTGTGGCCATTTATCATCGACTAGAGGCTCATAAACCTCACCCCACATATGTTTCCTTGCCACAGATTACATTCTTGGATTTCTGGTGGAAACCATTTCTTGGTTAAAAACTCGTACGTGTTAGCCTTCGGTATTATTGAAAATGGTCATTCATGGCTATTTTCGGCAAAATGGGGGTTGTGTGGCCATTGATCGTCGACCAGAGGCTCATACACCTCACCCCACATATGTTTCCTTGTCGTAGATCACATTCTTGGATTTCTGGTGGAGACCATTTCTTGGTCAAAAATCCGTAGGTGTTAGCCTTCGATATTATTGAAAATGGTCGTTCATGGCTATTTTCGACAAAAATGGGGGTTGTGTGGCCATTGATCATCGACCATAGGCTCATACACCTCACCCCACATATGTTTCCTTGCCATAGATCACATTCTTGGATTTCTGGTGGAGACCATTTCTTGGTCAAAAATCCGTAGGTGTTAGCCTTCGGTATTATTGTAAATGGTCATTCATGGCTATTTTCGACAAAAATGCGGGTTGTGTGGCCATTGATCATCGACCAGAGGCTCATACACCTCACCCCACATATGTTTCCTTGCCATAGATCACATTCTTGGATTTATGGTGGAGACCATTTCTTGGTCAAAAATCCGTAGGTGTTAGCCTTCAGTGTGATTGAAAATGGTCGTTCATGGCTATTTTCGACAAAAATTAGGGTTGTGTGGCCATTGATCGTCGACCAGAGGCTCATACACCTCACCCCACATATGTTTCCTTGCCATAGATCACATTCTTGGATTTCTGGTGGAGACCATTTCTTGGTCAAAAATCCGTAGGTGTTAGCCTTCGGTATTATTGAAAATGGTCGTTCATGGCTATTTTCGACAAAAATGGGGGTTGTGTGGCCATTGATCATCGACCAGACGCTCATACACCTCACCCCACATATGTTTCCTTGCCATAGATCACATTCTTGGATTTCTGGTGGAGACCATTTCTTGGTCTAAAATCCGTAGGTGTTAGCCTCTAGTATTATTGAAAATGGTCGCTCATGGCTATTTTCAAGGTCGCTCATGGCTATTTTCATAAAAAAATGGGGGTTGTGTGGCCATTTATCATCGACTAGAGGCTCATAAACCTCACCCCACATATGTTTCCTTGCCATAGATTACATTCTTGGATTTCTGGTGGAAACCATTTCTTGGTTAAAAACTCGTACGTGTTAGCCTTCGGTATTATTGAAAATGGTCATTCATGGCTATTTTCGGCAAAATGGGGGTTGTGTGGCCATTGATCGTCGACCAGAGGCTCATACACCTCACCCCACATATGTTTCCTTGTCGTAGATCACATTCTTGGATTTCTGGTGGAGACCATTTCTTGGTCAAAAATCCGTAGGTGCTAGCCTTCGATATTATTGAAAATGGTCGTTCATGGCTATTTTCGACAAAAATGGGGGTTGTGTGGCCATTGATCATCGACCATAGGCTCATACACCTCACCCCACATATGTTTCCTTGCCATAGATCACATTCTTGGATTTCTGGTGGAGACCATTTCTTGGTCAAAAATCCGTAGGTGTTAGCCTTCGGTATTATTGTAAATGGTCATTCATGGCTATTTTCGACAAAAATGGGGGTTGTGTGGCCATTGATCATCGACCAGAGGCTCATACACCTCACCCCACATATGTTTCCTTGCCATAGATCACATTCTTGGATTTATGGTGGAGACCATTTCTTGGTCAAAAATCCGTAGGTGTTAGCCTTCAGTGTGATTGAAAATGGTCGTTCATGGCTATTTTCGACAAAAATTAGGGTTGTGTGGCCATTGATCGTCGACCAGAGGCTCATACACCTCACCCCACATATGTTTCCTTGCCATAGATCACATTCTTGGATTTCTGGTGGAGACCATTTCTTGGTCAAAAATCCGTAGGTGTTAGCCTTCGGTATTATTGTAAATGGTCATTCATGGCTATTTTCGACAAAAATGGGGGTTGTGTGGCCATTGATCATCGACCAGACGCTCATACACCTCACCCCACATATGTTTCCTTGCCATAGATCACATTCTTGGATTTTTGGTGGAGACCATTTCTTGGTCAAAAACTCGTACGTGTTAGCCTTCTGTATTATTGAAAATGGTCGTTCATGGCTATTTTCGGCAAAATGGGGGTTCTGTGGCCATTGATCATCGACCAGAGGCTCGTACACCTCACCCCACATATGTTTCCTTTCCATAGATCACATTTTTGGATTTCTGGTGGAGACCATTTCTTGGTCAAAAATCCGTAGGTGTTAGCCTTCGGTATTATTGTAAATGGTCATTCATGGCTATTTTCGACAAAAATGGGGGTTGTGTGGCCATTGATCATCGACCAGACGCTCATACACCTCACCCCACATATGTTTCCTTGCCATAGATCACATTCTTGGATTTCTGGTGGAGACCATTTCTTGGTCAAAAATCCGTAGGTGTTAGCCTTCGGTATTATTGAAAATGGTCGTTCATGGCTATTTTCGACAAAAATGGGGGTTGTGTGGCCATTGATCATCGACCAGAGGCTCATACACCTCACCCCACATATGTTTCCTTGCCATAGATCACATTCTTGGATTTCTGGTGGAGACCATTTCTTGGTCAAAAATCCGTAGGTGTTAGCCTTCGGTATTATTGAAAATGGTCGTTCATGGCTATTTTCGACAAAAATGGGGGTTGTGTGGCCATTGATCATCGACCAGACGCTCATACACCTCACCCCACATATGTTTCCTTGCCATAGATCACATTCTTGGATTTCTGGTGGAGACCATTTCTTGGTCTAAAATCCATAGGTGTTAGCCTCTAGTATTATTGAAAATGGTCGCTCATGGCTATTTTCAAGGTCGCTCATGGCTATTTTCATAAAAAATGGGGGTTGTGTGGCCATTTATCATCGACTAGAGGCTCATAAACCTCGCCCCACATATGTTTCCTTGCCATAGATCACATTCTTGGATTTCTGGTGGAGACCATTTCTTGGTTAAAAACTCGTACGTGTTAGCCTTCGGTATTATTGAATATGGTCGTTCATGGCTATTTTCGGCAAAATGGGGGTTGTGTGGCCATTCATTATCGACCAGAGGCTCGTACACCTCACCCCACATATGTTTCCTTGCCATAGATCACATTCTTGGATTTCTGGTGGAGACCATTTCTTGGTCAAAAATCCGTACGTGTTAGCCTTTGGTATTTTTGAAAATGGTCATTCATGGCTATTTTCGACAAAAATGGGGGTTGTGTGGCCATTGATCTTCGACCAGAGGCTCATACACCTCACTACACATATGTTTCCTTGCCATAGATCACATTCTTGGATTTATGGTGGAGACCATTTCTTGGTCAAAAATCCGTAGGTGTTAGCCTTCAGTGTCATTGAAAATGGTCGTTCATGGCTATTTTCGACAAAAATTAGGGTTGTGTGGCCATTGATCGTCGACCAGAGGCTCATACACCTCACCCCACATATGTTTCCTTGCCATAGATCACATTCTTGGATTTCTGGTGGAGACCATTTTTTGGTCAAAAATCCGTAGGTGTTAGCCTTCGGTATTATTGAAAATGGTCGTTCATGGCTATTTTCGACAAAAATGGGGGTTGTGTGGCCATTGATCATCGACCAGACGCTCATACACCTCACCCCACATATGTTTCCTTGCTATAGATCACATTCTTGGATTTCTGGTGGAGACCATTTCTTGGTCTAAAATCCGTAGGTGTTATCCTCTAGTATTATTGAAAATGGTCGCTCATGGCTATTTTCAAGGTCGCTCATGGCTATTTTCATAAAAAATGGGGGTTGTGTGGCCATTTATCATCGACTAGAGGCTCATAAACCTCACCCCACATATGTTTCCTTGCCATAGATTACATTCTTGGATTTCTGGTGGAAACCATTTCTTGGTTAAAAACTCGTACGTGTTAGCCTTCGGTATTATTGAAAATGGTCATTCATGGCTATTTTCGGCAAAATGGGGGTTGTGTGGCCATTGATCATCTACCAGAGGCTCGTACACCTCACCCCACATATGTTTCCTTGCCATAGATCAGCATTCTTGGATTTTTGGTGGAGACCATTTCTTGGTCAAAAACTCGTACGTGTTAGCCTTCGGTATTATTGAAAATGGTCGTTCATGGCTATTTTCGGCAAAATGGGGGTTCTGTGGCCAATGATCATCGACCAAAGGCTCGTACACCTCACCCCACATATGTTTCCTTTCTATAGATCACATTCTTGGATTTCTGGTGGAGACCATTTCTTGGTCAAAAATCCGTAGGTGTTAGCCTTCGGTATTATTGTAAATGGTCATTCATGGCTATTTTCGACAAAAATGGGGGTTGTGTGGCCATTGATCATCGACCAGACGCTCATACACCTCACCCCACATATGTTTCCTTGCCATAGATCACATTCTTGGATTTCTGGTGGAGACCATTTCTTGGTCAAAAATCCGTAGGTGTTAGCCTTCGGTATTATTGAAAATGGTCGTTCATGGCTATTTTCGACAAAAATGGGGGTTGTGTGGCCATTGATCATCGACCAGAGGCTCATACACCTCACCCCACATATGTTTCCTTGCCATAGATCACATTCTTGGATTTCTGGTGGAGACCATTTCTTGGTCAAAAATCCGTAGGTGTTAGCCTTCGGTATTATTGAAAATGGTCGTTCATGGCTATTTTCGACAAAAATGGGGGTTGTGTGGCCATTGATCATCGACCAGACGCTCATACACCTCACCCCACATATGTTTCCTTGTCATAGATCACATTCTTGGATTTCTGGTGGAGACCATTTCTTGGTCTAAAATCCATAGGTGTTAGCCTCTAGTATTATTGAAAATGGTCGCTCATGGCTATTTTCAAGGTCGCTCATGGCTATTTTCATAAAAAATGGGGGTTGTGTGGCCATTTATCATCGACTAGAGGCTCATAAACCTCGCCCCACATATGTTTCCTTGCCATAGATCACATTCTTGGATTTCTGGTGGAGACCATTTCTTGGTTAAAAACTCGTACGTGTTAGCCTTCGGTATTATTGAAAATGGTCGTTCATGGCTATTTTCGGTAAAATGGGGGTTGTGTGACCATTCATTATCGACCAGAGGCTCGTACACCTCACCCCACATATGTTTCCTTGCCATAGATCACATTCTTGGATTTCTGGTGGAGACCATTTCTTGGTCAAAAATCCGTACGTGTTAGCCTTTGGTATTTTTGAAAATGGTCATTCATGGCTATTTTCGACAAAAATGGGGGTTGTGTGGCCATTGATCTTCGACCAGAGGCTCATACACCTCACTACACATATGTTTCCTTGCCATAGATCACATTCTTGGATTTATGGTGGAGACCATTTCTTGGTCAAAAATCCGTAGGTGTTAGCCTTCAGTGTCATTGAAAATGGTCGTTCATGGCTATTTTCGACAAAAATTAGGGTTGTGTGGCCATTGATCGTCGACCAGAGGCTCATACACCTCACCCCACATATGTTTCCTTGCCATAGATCACATTCTTGGATTTCTGGTGGAGACCATTTCTTGGTCAAAAATCCGTAGGTGTTAGCCTTCGGTATTATTGAAAATGGTCGTTCATGGCTATTTTCGACAAAAATGGGGGTTGTGTGGCCATTGATCATCGACCAGACGCTCATACACCTCACCCCACATATGTTTCCTTGCCATAGATCACATTCTTGGATTTCTGGTGGAGACCATTTCTTGTTCTAAAATCCGTAGGTGTTAGCCTCTAGTATTATTGAAAATGGTCGCTCATGGCTATTTTCAAGGTCGCTCATGGCTATTTTCATAAAAAATGGGGGTTGTGTGGCCATTTATCATCGACTAGAGGCTCATAAACCTCACCCCACATATGTTTCCTTGCCATAGATTACATTCTTGGATTTCTGGTGGAAACCATTTCTTGGTTAAAAACTCGTACGTGTTAGCCTTCGGTATTATTGAAAATGGTCATTCATGGCTATTTTCGGCAAAATGGGGGTTGTGTGGCCATTGATCATCAACCAGAGGCTCGTACACCTCACCCCACATATGTTTCCTTGCCATAGATCACATTCTTGGATTTCTGGTGGAGACCATTTCTTGGTTAAAAATCCGTACGTGTTAGCCTTTGGTATTTTTGAAAATGGTCATTCATGGCTATTTTCGACAAAAATGGGGGTTGTGTGGCCATTGATCATCGACTAGAGGCTCATACACCTCACCCCACATATGTTTCCTTGCCATAGATCACATTCTTGGATTTCTGGTGCAGACATTTCTTGGTCAAAAATCCGTAGGTGTTAGCCTTCGGTATTATTGAAAATGGTCGTTCATGGCTATTTTCGACAAAAATGGGGGTTGTGTGGCCATTGATCATCGACCAGACGCTCATACACCTTACCCCACATATGTTTCCTTGCCATAGATCACATTCTTGGATTTCTGGTGGAGACCATTTCTTGGTCTAAAATCCGTAGGTGTTAGCCTCTAGTATTATTGAAAATGGTCGCTCATGGCTATTAGGCTCATGGCTATTTTCATAAAAAATGGGGGTTGTGTGGCCATTTATCATCGACTAGAGGCTCATAAACCTCACCCCACATATGTTTCCTTGCCATAGATTACATTCTTGGATTTCTGGTGGAAACCATTTCTTGGTTAAAAACTCGTACGTGTTAGCCTTCGGTATTATTGAAAATGGTCATTCATGGCTATTTTCGGCAAAATGGGGGTTGTGTGGCCATTGATCATCGACCAGAGGCTCATACACCTCACCCCACATATGTTTCCTTGCCATAGATCACATTCTTGGATTTCTGGTGGAGACCATTTCTTGGTCAAAAATCCGTAGGTGTTAGCCTTCGGTATTATTGAAAATGGTCGTTCATGGCTATTTTCGACAAAAATGGGGGTTGTGTGGCCATTGATCATCGACTAGAGGCTCATACACCTCACCCCACATATGTTTCCTTGCCATAGATCACATTCTTGGATTTCTGGTGGAGACCATTTCTTGGTCAAAAATCTGTTGGTGTTAGCCTTCGGTATTATTGAAAATGGTCGTTCATGGCTATTTTCGACAAAAATGGGGGTGTGTGGCCATTGATCATCGACCAGATGCTCATACACCTCACCCCACATATGTTTCCTTGCCATAGATCACATTCTTGGATTTCTGGTGGAGACCATTTCTTGGTCTAAAATCCGTAGGTCTTAGCCTCTAGTATTATTGAAAATGGTCGCTCATGGCTATTTTCATAAAAAATGGGGGTTGTGTGGCCATTTATCATCACCTAGAGGCTCATAAACCTCACCCCACATATGTTTCCTTGCCATAGATCACATTCTTGGATTTCTGGTGGAGACCATTTCTTGGTTAAAAACTCGTACGTGTTAGCCTTCGGTATTATTGAAAATGGTCGTTCATAGCTATTTTCGGCAAAATGGGGGTTGTGTGGCCATTGATCATCGACCAGAGGATCATACACCTCACCCCACATATGTTTCCTTGCCATAGATCACATTCTTGGATTCCTGGTGGAGACCATTTCTTGGTCAAAAATCCATACGTGTTAGCCTTTGGTATTTTTGAAAATGGTCATTCATGGCTATTTTCGACAAAAATGGGGGTTGTGTGGCCATTGATCATCGACTAGAGGCTCATACACCTCACCCCACATATGTTTCCTTGCCATAGATCACATTCTTGGATTTCTGGTGGAGACCATTTCTTGGTCAAAAATCCGTAGGTGTTAGCCTTCGGTATTATTGAAAATGGTCGTTCATGGCTATTTTCGACAAAAATGGGGGTTGTGTGGCCATTGATCATCGACCAGACGCTCATACACCTCACCCCACATTTGTTTCCTTGCCATAGATCACATTCTTGGATTTCTGGTGGAGACCATTTCTTGGTCTAAAATCCGTAGGTGTTAGCCTCTAGTATTATTGAAAATGGTCGCTCATGGCTATTTTCAAGGTCACTCATGGCTATTTTCATAAAAAATGGGGGTTGTGTGGCCATTTATCATCGACTAGAGGCTCATAAACCTCACCCCACATATGTTTCCTTGCCATAGATTACATTCTTGGATTTCTGGTGGAAACCATTTCTTGGTTAAAAACGCGTACGTGTTAGCCTTCGGTATTATTGAAAATGGTCATTCATGGCTATTTTCGGCAAAATGGGGGTTGTGTGGCCATTGATCGTCGACCAGAGGCTCATACACCTCACCCCACATATGTTTCCTTGTCGTAGATCACATTCTTGGATTTCTGGTGGAGACCATTTCTTGGTCAAAAAACCGTAGGTGTTAGCCTTCGATATTATTGAAAATGGTCGTTCATGGCTATTTTCGACAAAAATGGGGGTTGTGTGGCCATTGATCATCGACCAGAGGCTCATACACCTCACCCCACATATGTTTCCTTGCCATAGATCACATTCTTGGATTTCTGGTGGAGACCATTTCTTGGTCAAAAACTCGTACGTGTTAGCCTTCGGTATTATTGAAAATAGTCGTTCATGGCTATTTTCGGCAAAATGGGGGTTCTGTGGCCATTGATCATCGACCAGAGGCTCGTACACCTCACCCCACATATGTTTCCTTGCCATAGATCACATTCTTGGATTTCTGGTGGAGACCATTTCTTGGTCAAAAATCCGTAGGTGTTAGCCTTCGGTATTATTGAAAATGGTCGTTCATGGCTATTTTCGACAAAAATGGGGGTTGTGTGGCCATTGATCATCGACCAGAGGCTCATACACCTCACCCCACATATGTTTCCTCGCCATAGATCACATTCTTGGATTTCTGGTGGAGACCATTTCTTGGTCAAAAATCCGTAGGTCTTAGCCTCTAATATTATTGAAAATGGTCGCTCATGGCTATTTTCGGCAAAATGGGGGTTCTGTGGCCATTGATCGTCGACCAGAGGCTCATACACCTCACCCCATATATGTTTCCTTGTCGTAGATCACATTCTTGGATTTCTGGTGGAGACCATTTCTTGGTCAAAAATCCGTAGGTGTTAGCCTTCGATATTATTGAAAATGGTCGTTCATGGCTATTTTCGACAAAAATGGGGGTTGTGTGGCCATTGATCATCGACCAGAGGCTCATACACCTCACCCCACATATGTTTCCTTGCCATAGATCACATTCTTGGATTTCTGGTGGAGACCATTTCTTGGTCAAAAATCTGTAGGTGTTAGCCTTCGGTATTATTGAAAATGGTCGTTCATGGCTATTTTCGACAAAAATGGGGGTTGTGTGGCCATTGATCATCGACCAGACGCTCATACACCTCACCCCACATATGTTTCCTTGCGATAGATCACATTCTTGGATTTCTGGTGGAGACCATTTCTTGGTCTAAAATCCGTAGGTGTTAGCCTCTAGTATTATTGAAAATGGTCGCTCATGGCTATTTTCAAGGTCGCTCATGGCTATTTTCATAAAAAATGGGGGTTGTGTGGCCATTTTCATCGACTAGAGGTTCATAAACCTCACCCCACATATGTTTCCTTGCCATAGATCACATTCTTGAATTTCTGGTGGAGACCATTTCTTGGTCAAAAATCCGTACGTGTTAGCCTTTGGTATTTTTGAAAATGGTCGTTCATGGCTTGGTCGATGATCAATGGCCACACAACCCCCATTTTTTATGAAAATAGCCATGAGCGACCATTTTCAATAATACTAGAGGCTAAGACCTACGGATTTTTGACCAAGAAATGGTCTCCACCAGAAATCCAAGAATGTGATCTATGGCAAGGAAACATATGTGGGGCGAGGTGTATGAGCCTCTCGTCGATGATCAATGGCCACACAACCCCCATTTTTGTCGAAAATAGCCATGAATGACCATTTACAATAATACCGAAGGCTAACACTTACGGATTTTTGACCAAGAAATGGTCTCCACCAGAAATCCAAGAATGTGATCTACGACAAGGAAACATATGTGGGGTGAGGTGTATGAGCCTCTGGTCGACGATCAATGGCCACACAACCCCCATTTTGCCGAAAATAGCCATGAATGACCATTTTCAATAATACCGAAGGCTAACACGTACGAGTTTTTAACCAAGAAATGGTTTCCACCAGAAATCCAAGAATGTAATCTATGGCAAGGAAACATATGTGGGGTGAGGTTTATGAGCCTCTAGTCGATGATAAATGGCCACACAACCCCCATTTTTATGAAAATAGCCATGAGCGACCTTGAAAATAGCCATGAGCGACCATTTTCAATAATACTAGAGGCTAACACCTACGGATTTTAGACCAAGAAATGGTCTCCACCAAAAATCCAAGAATGTGATCTATGGCAAGGAAACATATGTGGGGTGAGGTGTATGAGCGTCTGGTCGATGATCAATGGCCACAAAACCCCCATTTTTGTCGAAAATAGCCATGAACGACCATTTTCAATAATACCGAAGGCTAACACCTACGGATTTTTGACCAAGAAATGGTCTCCACCAGAAATCCAAGAATGTGATCTATGGCAAGGAAACATATGTGGGGTGAGATTTATGAGCCTCTAGTCGATGATAAATGGCCACACAACCCCCATTTTTTTATGAAAATAGCCATGAGCGACCATTTTCAATAATATTAGAGGCTAAGACCTACGGATTTTTGACCAAGAAATGGTCTCCACCAGAAATCCAAGAATGTGATCTATGGCAAGGAAACATATGTGGCGTGAGGTGTATGAGCGTCTGGTCGATGATCAATGGCCACACAATCCCCATTTTTGTCGAAAATAGCCATGAACGACCATTTTCAATAATATCGAAGGCTAACACCTACTGATTTTTGACCAAGAAATGGTCTCCACCAGAAATCCAAGAATGTGATCTATGGCAAGGAAACATATGTGGGGTGAGGTGTACGAGCCTCTGGTCGATGTTCAATGGCCACACAACCCCCAATTTTTATGAAAATAGCCATGAGAGACCATTTTCAATAATACTAGAGGCTAAGACCTACGGATTTTTGACCAAGAAATGGTCTCCACCAGAAATCCAAGAATGTGATCTATGGCAAGGAAACATATGTGGGGTGAGGTGTATGAGCCTCTGGTCGATGATCAATGGCCACACAACCCCCATTTTTGTCGAAAATAGCCATGAATGACCATTTACAATAATACCGAAGGCTAACACCTACGGATTTTTGACCAAGAAATGGTCTCCACCAGAAATCCAAGAATGTGATCTATGGCAAGGAAACATATGTGGGGTGAGGTGTATGAGCCTCTAGTCGATGATCAATGGCCACACAACCCCCATTTTTGTCGAAAATAGCCATGAATGACCATTTTCAAAAATACCAAAGGCTAACACGTACGGATTTTTGACCAAGAAATGGTCTCCACCAGAAATCCAAGAATGTGATCTATGGCAAGGAAACATATGTGGGGTGAGGTGTATGAGCCTCTGGTCGATGATCAATTGCCACACAACCCCCATTTTGTCGAAAATAGCCATGAACGACCATTTTCAATAATACCGAAGGCTAACACCTACGGATTTTTGACCAAGAAATGGTCTCCACCAGAAATCCAAGAATGTGATCTACGACAAGGAAACATATGTGGGGTGAGGTGTATGAGCCTCTGGTCGACGATCAATGGCCACACAACCCCCATTTTGCCGAAAATAGCCATGAATGACCATTTTCAATAATACCGAAGGCTAACACGTACGAGTTTTTAACCAAGAAATGGTTTCCACCAGAAATCCAAGAATGTAATCTATGGCAAGGAAACATATGTGGGGTGAGGTTTATGAGCCTCTAGTCGATGATAAATGGCCACACAACCCCCATTTTTATGAAAATAGCCCTGAGCGACCTTGAAAATAGCCATGAGCGACCATTTCCAATAATACTAGAGGCTAACACCTACGGATTTTAGACCAAGAAATGGTCTCCACCAGAAATCCTAGAATGTGATCTATTGCAAGGAAACATATGGGGGGTGAGGTGGACGAGCCTCTGGTCGATGATCAATGGCCACACAACCCCCATTTTTGTCGAAAATAGCCATGAACGATCATTTACAATAATACCGAAGGCTAACACCTACAGATTTTTGACCAAGAAATGGTCTCCACCAGAAATCCAAGAATGTGATCTATGGCAAGGAAACATATGTGGGGTGAGGTTTATGAGCCTCTAGTCGATGATAAATGGCCACACAACCCCCATTTTTTATGAAAATAGCCATGAGTGACCTTGAAAATAGCCATGAACGACCATTTTCAATAATACTAGAGGCTAACACCTACGGATTTTAGACCAAGAAATGGTCTCCACCAGAAATCCAAGAATGTGATCTATGGCAAGGAAACATATGTGGGGTGAGGTGTATGAGCCTCTGGTCGATGATCAATGGCCACACAACCCCCATTTTTGTCGAAAATAGCCATGAACGACCATTTTCAATAATACCGAAGGCTAACACCTACGGATTTTTGACCAAGAAATGGTCTCCACCAGAAATCCAAGAATGTGATCTATGGCAAGGAAACATATGTGGGGTGAGGTGTATGAGCCTCTGGTCGATGATCATTGGCCACACAACCCCCATTTTTGTCGAAAATAGCCATGAACGACCATTTTCAATAATATCGAAGGCTAACACCTACGGATTTTTGACCAAGAAATGGTCTCCACCAGAAATCCAAGAATGTGATCTACGACAAGGAATTATATGTGGGGTGAGGTGTATGAGCCTCTGGTCGACGATCAATGGCCACACAACCCCCATTTTGCCGAAAATAGCCATGAATGACCATTTTCAATAATATCGAAGGCTAACACCTACGGATATTTGACCAAGAAATGGTCTCCACCAGAAATCTAAGAATGTGATCTACGACAAGGAAACATATGTGGGGTGAGGTGTATGAGCCTCTGGTCGACGATCAATGGCCACACAACCCCCATTTTGCCGAAAATAGCCATGAATGACCATTTTCAATAATACCGAAGGCTAACACGTACGAGTTTTTAACCAAGAAATGGTTTCCACCAGAAATCCAAGAATGTAATCTATGGCAAGGAAACATATATGGGGTGAGGTGTATGAGCCTCTAGTCGATGATAAATGGCCACACAACCCCCATTTTTTATGAAAATAGCCATGAGCGACCTTGAAAATAGCCATGAGCGACCATTTTCAATAATACTAGAGGCTAACACCTACGGATTTTGGACCAAGAAAAGGTCTCCACCAGAAATCCAAGAATGTGATCTATGGCAAGGAAACATATGTGGGGTGAGGTGTATGAGCGTCTGGTCGATGATCAATGGCCACACAACCCCCATTTTTGTCGAAAATAGCCATGAACGACCATTTTCAATAATACCGAAGGCTAACACCTACGGATTTTTGACCAAGAAATGGTCTCCACCAGAAATCCAAGAATGTGATCTATGGCAAGGAAACATATGTGGGGTGAGGTGTATGAGCCTCTAGTCGATGATCAATGGCCACACAACCCCCATTTTTGTCGAAAATAGCCATGAATGACCATTTTCAAAAATACCAAAGGCTAACACGTACGGATTTTTGACCAAGAAATGGTCTCCACCAGAAATCCAAGAATATGATCTATGGCAAGGAAACATATGTGGGGTGAGGTGTACGAGCCTCTGGTCGATGATCAATGGCCACACAACCCCCATTTTTGTCGAAAATAGCCATGAATGACCATTTTCAATGATACCGAAGGCTAACACGTACGAGTTTTTAACCAAGAAATGGTTTCCACCAGAAATCCAAGAATGTAATCTATGGCAAGGAAACATATGTGGGGTGAGGTGTATGAGCCTCTGGTCGATGATCAATGGCCACACAGCCCCCATTTTTTATGAAAATAGCCATGAGAGACCATTTTCAATAATACTAGAGGCTAAGACTTACGGATTTTTAACCAAGAAATGGTCTCCACCAGAAATCCAAGAATGTGATCTACGACAAGGAAACATATGTGGGGTGAGGTGTATGAGCGTCTGGTCGACGATCAATGGCCACACAACCCCCATTTTTGTCGAAAATAGCCATGAACGACCATTTTCAATAATACCAAAGGCTAACACCTACGGATTTTTGACCAAGAAATGGTCGGGGTGAGGTTTACGAGCCTCTGGTCGATGATCAATGGCCACACAACCCCCATTTTTTATGAAAATAGCCATGAGCGACCTTGAAAATAGCCATGAGCGACCATTTTCAATAATACTAGAGGCTAACACCTACGGATTTTAGACCAAGAAATGGTTTCCACCAGAAATCCAAGAATGTGATCTATGGCAAGGAAACATATGTGGGGTGAGGTGTATGAGCCTCTGGTCGACGATCAATGGCCACACAACCCCCATTTTGCCGAAAATAGCCATGAATGACCATTTTCAATAATACCGAAGGCTAACACCTACGGATTTTTGACCAAGAAATGGTCTCCACCAGAAATCCAAGAATGTGATCTATGGCAAGGAAACATATGTGGGGTGAGGTGTATGAGCCTCTGGTCGACGATCAATGGCCACACAACCCTAATTTTTGTCGAAAATAGCCATGAACGACCATTTTCAATGACACTGAAGGCTAACACCTACGGATTTTTGACCAAGAAATGGTCTTCACCATAAATCCAAGAATGTGATCTATGGCAAGGAAACATATGTGTAGTGAGGTGTATGAGCCCCTGGTCGAAGATCAATGGCCACACAACCCCCATTTTTGTCGAAAATAGCCATGAATGACCATTTTCAAAAATACCAAAGGCTAACACATTCGGATTTTTGCCCAAGAAATGGTCTCCACCAGAAATCCAAGAATGTGATCTATGGCAAGGAAACATATGTGGGGTGAGGTGTATGAGCCTCTGGTCGATGATCAATTGCCACACAACCCCCATTTTGTCGAAAATAGCCTTGAACGACCATTTTCAATAATACCGAAGGCTAACACCTACGGATTTTTGACCAAGAAATGGTCTCCACCATAAATCCAAGAATGTGATCTATGGCAAGGAAACATATGTGTAGTGAGGTGTATGAGCGTCTGGTCGATGATCAATGGCCACACAACCCCCATTTTTGTCGAAAATAGCCATGAACGACCATTTTCAATAATACCGAAGGCTAACACCTACGGATTTTTGACCAAGAAATGGTCTCCACCAGAAATCCAAGAATGTGATCTATGGCAAGGAAACATATGTGGGGTGAGGTGTATGAGCCTCTGGTCGATGATCAATGGCCACACAACCCCCATTTTTGTCGAAAATAGCCATGAACGACTATTTTCAATAATATCGAAGGCTAACACCTACGGATTTTTGACCAAGAAATGGTCTCCACCAGAAATCCAAGAATGTGATCTACGACAAGGAAACATAAGTGGGGTGAGGTGTATGAGCCTCTGGTCGATGATCAATGGTCACACAACCTCCATTTTCAATCATACCGAAGGGTAACACGTACGGATTTTTGACCAAGAAATGGTCTCCACCAGAAATCCAAGAATGCGATCTATGGCAAGGAAACATATGTGGGGTGTGGTGTATGAGCGTCTGGTCGATGATCAATGGCCATACAACCCCCACTTTTGTCGAAAATAGCCATGAACGACCATTTTCAATAATACCGAAGGCTAACACCTACGGATTTTTGACCAAGAAATGGTCTCCACCAGAAATCCAAGAATGTGATCTACGACAAGGAAACATATGTGGGGTGAGGTGTATGAGCCTCTGGTCGACGATCAATGGCCACACAACCCCCATTTTGCCGAAAATAGCCATGAACGACCATTTTCAATAATACCGAAGGCTAACACCTACGGATTTTTGACCAAGAAATGGTCTCCACTAGAAATCCAAGAATGTGATCTATGGCAAGGAAACATATGTGGGGTGAGGTGTATGAGCCTCTAGTCGATGATCAATGGCCACACAACCCCCATTTTTGTCGAAAATAGCCATGAATGACCATTTTCAAAAATACCAAAGGCTAACACGTACAGATTTTTGACCAAGAAATGGTCTCCACCAGAAATCCAAGAATGTGATCTATGGCAAGGAAACATATGTGGGGTGAGGTGTATGAGCGTCTGGTCGATGATCAATGGCCACACAACCCCCATTTTTGTCGAAAATAGCCATGAACGACCATTTTCAATAATATCGAAGGCTAACACCTACGGATTTTTGACCAAGAAATGGTCTCCACCAGAAATCCAAGAATGTGATCTACGACAAGGAAACATATGTGGGGTGAGGTGTATGAGCCTCTGGTCGACGATCAATGGCCACACAACCCCCATTTTGCCGAAAATAGCCATGAATGACCATTTTCAATAATACCGAAGGCTAACACGTACGAGTTTTTAACCAAGAAATGGTTTCCACCAGAAATCCAAGAATGTGATCTATGGCAAGGAAACATATGTGGGGTGAGGTGTATGAGCCTCTGGTCGATAATCAATGGCCACACAACCCTAATTTTTGTCGAAAATAGCCATGAACGACCATTTTCAATAATACTAGAGGCTAACACCTACGGATTTTAGACCAAGAAATGGTCTCCACCAGAAATCCAAGAATGTGATCTATGGCAAGGAAACATATGTGGGGTGAGGTGTATGAGCGTCTGGTCGATGATCAATGGCCACACAACCCCCATTTTTGTCGAAAATAGCCATGAACGACCATTTTCAATAATACCGAAGGCTAACACCTACGGATTTTTGACCAAGAAATGGTCTCCACCAGAAATCCAAGAATGTGATCTATGGCAAGGAAACATATGTGGGGTGAGGTGTATGAGCCTCTGGTCGATGATCAATGGCCACACAACCCCCATTTTTTGTCGAAAATAGCCATGATCGACCATTTTCAATAATATCGAAGGCTAACACCTACGGATTTTTGACCAAGAAATGGTCGCCACCAGAAATCAAAGAATGTGATCTACGATAAGGAAACATATGTGGGGTGAGGTGTATGAGCCTCTGGTCGACGATCAATGGCCACACAACCCCCAGTTAGCCTTCGATATTATTGAAAATGGTCGTTCATGGCTATTTTCGACAAAAATGGGGGTTGTGTGGCCATTGATCATCGACCAGAGGCTCATACACCTCACCCCACATTTGTTTCCTTGCCATAGATCACATTCTTGGATTTCTGGTGGAGACCATTTCTTGGTCAAAAATACGTACGTGTTAGCCTTCGGTATTATTGAAAATGGTCGTTCATGGCTATTTTCGGAAAATGGGGGTTCTGTGGCCATTGATCATCGACCAGACGCTCATACACCTCACCCCACATATGTTTCCTTGCCATAGATCACATTCTTGGATTTCTGGTGGAGACCATTTCTTGGTCTAAAATCCGTAGGTGTTAGCCTCTAGTATTATTGAAAATGGTCGCTCATGGCTATTTTCAAGGTCGCTCATGGATATTTTCATAAAAAATTGGGGTTGTGTGGCCATTTATCATCGACCAGAGGCTCATAAACCTCACCCCACATATGTTTCCTTGCCATAGATGACATTCTTGGATTTCTGGTGGAAACCATTTCTTGGTTAAAAACTTGTACGTGTTAGCCTTCGATATTATTGAAAATAGTCGTTCATGGCTATTTTCGACAAAAATGGGGGTTGTGTGGCCATTGATCATCGACCAGACGCTCATACACCTCACCCCACATATGTTTCCTTGCCATAGATCACATTCTTGGATTTATGGTGGAGACCATTTCTTGGTCAAAAATCCGTAGGTGTTAGCCTTCGGTATTATTCAAAATGGTCGTTCATGGCTATTTTCGACAAAAATGGGGGTTGTGTGGCCATTGATCGTCGACCAGACGCTCATACACCTCACCCCACATATGTTTCCTTGCCATAGATTACATTCTTGGATTTATGGTGGAGACCATTTCTTGGTCAAAAATCCGTAGGTGTTAGCCTTCGGTATTATTGAAAATGGTCGTTCATGGCTATTTTCGGCAAAATGGGGGTTCTGTGGCAATTGATCATCGACCAGAGGCTCGTACACCTCACCCCACATATGTTTCCTTGCCATAGATCACATTCTTGGATTTCTGGTGGAGACCATTTCTTGGGCAAAAATCCGAATGTGTTAGCCTTTGGTATTTTTGAAAATGGTCATTCATGGCTATTTTCGACAAAAATGGGGGTTGTGTGGCCATTGATCTTCGACCAGAGGCTCATACACCTCACTACACATATGTTTCCTTGCCATAGATCACATTCTTGGATTTATGGTGGAGACCATTTCTTGGTCAAAAATCCGTAGGTGTTAGCCTTCAGTGTCATTGAAAATGGTCGTTCATGGCTATTTTCGACAAAAATTAGGGTTGTGTGGCCATTGATCGTCGACCAGAGGCTCATACACCTCACCCCACATATGTTTCCTTGCCATAGATCACATTCTTGGATTTCTGGTGGAGACCATTTCTTGGTCAAAAATCCGTAGGTGTTAGCCTTCGGTATTATTGAAAATGGTCATTCATGGCTATTTTCGGCAAAATGGGGGTTGTGTGGCCATTGATCGTCGACCAGAGGCTCATACACCTCACCCCACATATGTTTCCTTGCCATAGATCACATTCTTGGATTTCTGGTGGAAACCATTTCTTGGTCTAAAATCCGTAGGTGTTAGCCTCTAGTATTATTGAAAATGGTCGCTCATGGCTATTTTCAAGGTCGCTCATGGCTATTTTCATAAAAAATGGGGGTTGTGTGGCCATTGATCATCGACCAGAGGCTCGTAAACCTCACCCCGACCATTTCTTGGTCAAAAATCCGTAGGTGTTAGCCTTTGGTATTATTGAAAATGGTCGTTCATGGCTATTTTCGACAAAAATGGGGGTTGTGTGGCCATTGATCGTCGACCAGACGCTCATACACCTCACCCCACATATGTTTCCTTGTCGTAGATCACATTCTTGGATTTCTGGTGGAGACCATTTCTTGGTTAAAAATCCGTAGGTCTTAGCCTCTAGTATTATTGAAAATGGTCGCTCATGGCTATTTTCATAAAAAATGGGGGCTGTGTGGCCATTGATCATCGACCAGAGGCTCATACACCTCACCCCACATATGTTTCCTTGCCATAGATTACATTCTTGGATTTCTGGTGGAAACCATTTCTTGGTTAAAAACTCGTACGTGTTAGCCTTCGGTATTATTGAAAATGGTCATTCATGGCTATTTTCGACAAAAATGGGGGTTGTGTGGCCATTGATCATCGACCAGAGGCTCGTACACCTCACCCCACATATGTTTCCTTGCCATAGATCACATTCTTGGATTTCTGGTGGAGACCATTTCTTGGTCAAAAATCCGTACGTGTTAGCCTTTGGTATTTTTGAAAATGGTCATTCATGGCTATTTTCGACAAAAATGGGGGTTGTGTGGCCATTGATCATCGACTAGAGGCTCATACACCTCACCCCACATATGTTTCCTTGCCATAGATCACATTCTTGGATTTCTGGTGGAGACCATTTCTTGGTCAAAAATCCGTAGGTGTTAGCCTTCGGTATTATTGAAAATGGTCGTTCATGGCTATTTTCGACAAAAATGGGGGTTGTGTGGCCATTGATCATCGACCAGACGCTCATACACCTCACCCCACATATGTTTCTTTGCCATAGATCACATTCTTGGATTTCTGGTGGAGACCTTTTCTTGGTCCAAAATCCGTAGGTGTTAGCCTCTAGTATTATTGAAAATGGTCGCTCATGGCTATTTTCAAGGTCGCTCATGGCTATTTTCATAAAAAATGGGGGTTGTGTGGCCATTTATCATCGACTAGAGGCTCATACACCTCACCCCACATATGTTTCCTTGCCATAGATTACATTCTTGGATTTCTGGTGGAAACCATTTCTTGGTTAAAAACTCGTACGTGTTAGCCTTCGGTATTATTGAAAATGGTCATTCATGGCTATTTTCGGCAAAATGGGGGATGTGTGGCCATTGATCGTCGACCAGAGGCTCATACACCTCACCCCACATATGTTTCCTTGTCGTAGATCACATTCTTGGATTTCTGGTGGAGACCATTTCTTGGTCAAAAATCCGTAGGTGTTAGCCTTCGATATTATTGAAAATGGTCATTCATGGCTATTTTCGGCAAAATGGGGGTTGTGTGGCCATTGATCGTCGACCAGAGGCTCATACACCTCACCCCACATATGTTTCCTTGTCGTAGATCACATTCTTGGATTTCTGGTGGAGACCATTTCTTGGTCAAAAATCCGTAGGTGTTAGCCTTCGATATTATTGAAAATGGTCATTCATGGCTATTTTCGACAAAAATGGGGGTTGTGTGGCCAATGATCATCGACCAGAGGCTCATACACCTCACCCCACATATGTTTCCTTGCCATAGATCACATTCTTGGATTTCTGGTGGAGACCATTTCTTGGTCAAAAATCCGTAGGTGTTAGCCTTCGGTATTATTGAAAATGGTCGTTCATGGCTATTTTCGACAAAAATGGGGGTTGTGTGGCCATTGATCATCGACCAGACGCTCATACACCTCACCCCACATATGTTTCCTTGCCATAGATCACATTCTTGGATTTCTGGTGGAGACCATTTCTTGGTCTAAAATCCGTAGGTGTTAGCCTCTAGTATTATTGAAAATGGTCGCTCATGGCTATTTTCAAGGTCGCTCATGGCTATTTTCATAAAAAATGGGGGTTGTGTGGCCATTTATCATCGACTAGAGGCTCATAAACCTCACCCCACATATGTTTCCTTGCCATAGATCACATTCTTGGATTTCTGGTGGAGACCATTTCTTGGTCAAAAATCCGTAGGTGTTAGCCTTCGGTATTATTGTAAATGATCGTTCATGGCTATTTTCGACAAAAATGGGGGTTGTGTGGCCATTGATCATCGACCAGAGGCTCGTCCACCTCACCCCCCATATGTTTCCTTGCAATAGATCACATTCTAGGATTTCTGGTGGAGACCATTTCTTGGTCTAAAATCCGTAGGTGTTAGCCTCTAGTATTATTGAAAATGGTCGCTCATGGCTATTTTCAAGGTCGCTCATGGCTATTTTCATAAAAAATGGGGGTTGTGTGGCCATTTATCATCGACTAGAGGCTCATAGACCTCACCCCACATATGTTTCCTTGCCATAGATTACATTCTTGGATTTCTGGTGGAAACCATTTCTTGGTTAAAAACTCGTACGTGTTAGCCTTCGGTATTATTGAAAATGGTCATTCATGGCTATTTTCGGCAAAATGGGGGTTGTGTGGCCATTGATCGTCGACCAGAGGCTCATACACCTCACCCCACATATGTTTCCTTGTCGTAGATCACATTCTTGGATTTCTGGTAGAGACCATTTCTTGGTCAAAAATCCGTAGGTGTTAGCCTTCGGTATTATTGAAAATGGTCATTCATGGCTATTTTCGACAAAATGGGGGTTGTGTGGCAATTGATCATCGACCAGAGGCTCATACACCTCACCCCACATATGTTTCCTTGCCATAGATCACATTCTTGGATTTCTGGTGGAGACCATTTCTTGGTCAAAAATCCGTATGTGTTAGCCTTTGGTATTTTTGAAAATGCTCATTCATGGCTATTTTCGACAAAAATGGGGGTTGTGTGGCCATTGATCATCGACTAGAGGCTCATACACCTCACCCCACATATGTTTCCTTGCCATAGATCACATTCTTGGATTTCTGGTGGAGACCATTTCTTGGTCAAAAATCCGTAGGTGTTAGCCTTCGGTATTATTGTAAATGGTCATTCATGGCTATTTTCGACAAAAATGAGGGTTGTGTGGCCATTGATCATCGACCAGAGGCTCATACACCTCACCCCACATATGTTTCCTTGCCATAGATCACATTCTTGGATTTCTGGTGGAGACCATTTCTTGGTCAAAAATCCGTAGGTCTTAGCCTCTAGTATTATTGAAAATGGTCTCTCATGGCTATTTTCATAAAAATTGGGGGTTGTGTGGCCATTGATCATCGACCAGAGGCTCGTACACCTCACCCCACATATGTTTCCTTGCCATAGATCACATTCTTGGATTTCTGGTGGAGACCATTTCTTGGTCAAAAATCCATAGGTGTTAGCCTTCGATATTATTGAAAATGGTCGTTCATGGCTATTTTCGACAAAAATGGGGGTTGTGTGGCCATTGATCATCGACTAGAGGCTCATACACCTCACCGCACATATGTTTCCTTGCCATAGATCACATTCTTGGATTTCTGGTGGAGACCATTTCTTGGTCAAAAATCCGTAGGTCTTAGCTTCTAATATTATTGAAAATGGTCGCTCATGGCTATTTTCATAAAAAAATGGGGGTTGTGTGGCCATTTATCATCGACTAGAGGCTCATAAATCTCACCCCACATATGTTTCCTTGCCATAGATCACATTCTTGGATTTCTGGTGGAGACCATTTCTTGGTCAAAAATCCGTAGGTGTTAGCCTTCAGTATTATTGAAAATGGTCGTTCATGGCTATTTTCGATAAAAATGGGGGTTGTGTGGCCATTGATCATCGACCAGACGCTCATACACCTCACCCCACATATGTTTCCTTGCCATAGATCACATTCTTGGATTTCTGGTGGAGACCATTTCTTGGTCTAAAATCCGTAGGTGTTAGCATCTAGTATTATTGAAAATGGTCGCTCATGGCTATTTTCAAGGTCGCTCATGGCTATTTTCATAAAAATGGGGGTTGTGTGGCCATTTATCATTGACTAGAGGCTCATAAACCTCACCCCACATATGTTTCCTTGCCATAGATTACATTCTTGGATTTCTGGTGGAAACCATTTCTTGGTTAAAAACTCGTACGTGTTAGCCTTCGGTATTATTGAAAATGGTCATTCATGGCTATTTTCGGCAAAATGGGGGTTGTGTGGCCATTGATCGTCGACTAGAGGCTCATACACCTCACCCCACATATGTTTCCTTGTCGTAGATCACATTCTTGGATTTCTGGTGGAGACCATTTCTTGGTCAAAAATCCGTAGGTGTTAGCCTTCGATATTATTGAAAATGGTCGTTCATGGCTATTTTCGACAAAAATGGGGGTTGTGTGGCCATTGATCATCGACCATAGGCTCATACACCTCACCCCACATATGTTTCCTTGCCATAGATCACATTCTTGGATTTCTGGTGGAGTCCATTTCTTGGTCAAAAATCCGTAGGTGTTAGCCTTCGGTATTATTGTAAATGGTCATTCATGGCTATTTTCGACAAAAATGGGGGTTGTGTGGCCATTGATCATCAACGAGAGGCTCATACACCTCACCCCACATATGTTTCCTTGCCATAGATCACATTCTTGGATTTCTGGTGGAGACCATTTCTTGGTCAAAAATCCGTAGGTCTTAGCCTCTAGTATTATTGAAAATGGTCGCTCATGGCTATTTTCATAAAAAATGGGGGTTGTGTGGCCATTGATCATCGACCAAGCCATGAACGACCATTTTCAAAAATACCAAAGGCTAACACGTACGGATTTTTGACCAAGAAATGGTCTCCACCAGAAATCCAAGAATGTGATCTATGGCAAGGAAACATATGTGGGGTGAGGTTTATGAACCTCTAGTCGATGAAAATGGCCACACAACCCCCATTTTTTATGAAAATAGCCATGAGCGACCTTGAAAATAGCCATGAGCGACCATTTTCAATAATACTAGAGGCTAACACCTACGGATTTTAGACCAAGAAATGGTCTCCACCAGAAATCCAAGAATGTGATCTATGGCAAGGAAACATATGTGGGGTGAGGTGTATGAGCGTCTGGTCGATGATCAATGGCCACACAACCCCCATTTTTGTCGAAAATAGCCATGAACGACCATTTTCAATAATACTGAAGGCTAACACCTACAGATTTTTGACCAAGAAATGGTCTCCACCAGAAATCCAAGAATGTGATCTATGGCAAGGAAACATATGTGGGGTGAGGTGTATGAGCCTCTGGTCGATGATCAATGGCCACACAACCCCCATTTTTGTCGAAAATAGCCATGAACGACCATTTTCAATAATATCGAAGGCTAACACCTACGGATTTTTGACCAAGAAATGGTCTCCACCAGAAATCCAAGAATGTGATCTACGACAAGGAAACATATGTGGGGTGAGGTGTATGAGCCTCTGGTCAACGATCAATGGCCACAGAACCCCCATTTTGCCGAAAATAGCCATGAGCGACCATTTTCAATAATATTAGAGGCTAAGACCTACGGATTTTTGACAAAGAAATGGTCTCCACCAGAAATCCAAGAATGTGATCTATGGCGAGGAAACATATGTGGGGTGAGGTGTATGAGCCTCTGGTCGATGATCAATGGCCACACAACCCCCATTTTTGTCGAAAATAGCCATGAACGACCATTTTCAATAATACCGAAGGCTAACACCTACGGATTTTTGACCAAGAAATGGTCTCCACCAGAAATCCAAGAATGTGATCTATGGCAAGGAAACATATGTGGGGTGAGGTGTACGAGCCTCTGGTCGATGATCAATGGCCACAGAACCCCCATTTTGCCGAAAATAGCCATGAACGACCATTTTCAATAATACCGAAGGCTAACACTTACGGATTTTTGACCAAGAAATGGTCTCCACCAGAAATCCAAGAATGTGATCTATGGCAAGGAAACATATGTGGGGTGAGGTGTACGAGCCTCTGGTCGATGATCAATGGCCACAGAACCCCCATTTTGCCGAAAATAGCCATGAACGACCATTTTCAATAATACCGAAGGCTAACACGTACGAGTTTTTGACCAAGAAATGGTCTCCACCAGAAATCCAAGAATGTGATCTATGGCAAGGAAACATATGTGGGGTGAGGTGTATGAGCCTCTGGTCGATGATCAATGGCCACACAACCCCCATTTTTGTCGAAAATAGCCATGAACGACCATTTTCAATAATATCGAAGGCTAACACCTACGGTTTTTTGACCAAAAAATTGGTCTCCACCAGAAATCCAAGAATGTGATCTACGACAAGGAAACATATGTGGGGTGAGGTGTATGAGCCTCTGGTCGACGATCAATGGCCACACAACCCCCATTTTGCCGAAAATAGCCATGAATGACCATTTTCAATAATACCGAAGGCTAACACGTACGCGTTTTTAACCAAGAAATGGTTTCCACCAGAAATCCAAGAATGTAATCTATGGCAAGGAAACATATGTGGGGTGAGGTTTATGAGCCTCTAGTCGATGATAAATGGCCACACAACCCCCATTTTTTATGAAAATAGCCATGAGCGACCTTGAAAATAGCCATGAGCGACCATTTTCAATAATACTAGAGGCTAACACCTACGGATTTTAGACCAAGAAATGGTCTCCACCAGAAATCCAAGAATGTGATATATGGCAAGGAAACAAATGTGGGGTGAGGTGTATGAGCGTCTGGTCGATGATCAATGGCCACACAACCCCCATTTTTGTCGAAAATAGCCATGAACGACCATTTTCAATAATACCGAAGGCTAACACCTACGGATTTTTGACCAAGAAATGGTCTCCACCAGAAATCCAAGAATGTGATCTATGGCAAGGAAACATATGTGGGGTGAGGTGTATGAGCCTCTAGTCGATGATCAATGGCCACACAACCCCCATTTTTGTCGAAAATAGCCATGAATGACCATTTTCAAAAATACCAAAGGCTAACACGTATGGATTTTTGACCAAGAAATGGTCTCCACCAGGAATCCAAGAATGTGATCTATGGCAAGGAAACATATGTGGGGTGAGGTGTATGATCCTCTAGTCGATGATCAATGGCCACACAACCCCCATTTTGCCGAAAATAGCCATGAACGACCATTTTCAATAATACCGAAGGCTAACACGTACGAGTTTTTAACCAAGAAATGGTCTCCACCAGAAATCCAAGAATGTGATCTATGGCAAGGAAACATATGTGGGGTGAGGTTTATGAGCCTCTAGGTGATGATAAATGGCCACACAACCCCCATTTTTTATGAAAATAGCCATGAGCGACCATTTTCAATAATACTAGAGGCTAAGACCTACAGATTTTAGACCAAGAAATGGTCTCCACCAGAAATCCAAGAATGTGATCTATGGCAAGGAAACATATGTGGGGTGAGGTGTATGAGCATCTGGTCGATGATCAATGGCCACACACCCCCATTTTTGTCGAAAATAGCCATGAACGACCATTTTCAATAATACCGAAGGCTAACACCTACGGATTTTTGACCAAGAAATGGTCTCCACCAGAAATCCAAGAATGTGATATATGGCAAGGAAACATATGTGGGATGAGGTGTATGAGCCTCTAGTCGATGATCAATGGCCACACAACCCCCATTTTTGTCGAAAATAGCCATGAACGACCATTTTCAATAATACCGAAGGCTAACACCTACGGATTTTTGACCAAGAAATGGTCTCCACCAGAAATCCAAGAATGTGATCTATGGCAAGGAAACATATGTGGGGTGAGGTGTATGAGCCTCTGGTCGATGATCAATGGCCACACAACCCCCATTTTGCCGAAAATAGCCATGAATGACCATTTTCAATAATACCGAAGGCTAACACGTACGAGTTTTTAACCAAGAAATGGTTTCCACCAGAAATCCAAGAATGTAATCTATGGCAAGGAAACATATGTGGGGTGAGGTTTATGAGCCTCTAGTCGATGATAAATGGCCACACAAGCCCCATTTTTTATGAAAATAGCCATGAGCGACCTTGAAAATAGCCATGAGCGACCATTTTCAATAATACTAGAGGCTAACACCTACGGATTTTAGACCAAGAAATGGTCTCCACCAGAAATCCAAGAATGTGATCTATGGCAAGGAAACATATGTGGGGTGAGGTGTATGAGCGTCTGGTCGATGATCAATGGCCACACAACCCCCATTTTTGTCGAAAATAGCCATGAACGACCATTTTCAATAATACCGAAGGCTAACACCTACGGATTTTTGACCAAGAAATGTCTGCACCAGAAATCCAAGAATGTGATCTATGGCAAGGAAACATATGTGGGGTGAGGTGTATGAGCCTCTAGTCGATGATCAATGGCCACACAACCCCCATTTTTGTCGAAAATAGCCATGAATGACCATTTTCAAAAATACCAAAGGCTAACACGTACGGATTTTTAACCAAGAAATGATCTCCACCAGAAATCCAAGAATGTGATCTATGGCAAGGAAACATATGTGGGGTGAGGTGTACGAGCCTCTGGTTGATGATCAATGGCCACACAACCCCCATTTTGCCGAAAATAGCCATGAATGACCATTTTCAATAATACCGAAGGCTAACACGTACGAGTTTTTAACCAAGAAATGGTTTCCACCAGAAATCCAAGAATGTAATCTATGGCAAGGAAACATATGTGGGGTGAGGTTTATGAGCCTCTAGTCGATGATAAATGGCCACACAACCCCCATTTTTTATGAAAATAGCCATGAGCGACCTTGAAAATAGCCATGAGCGACCATTTTCAATAATACTAGAGGCTAACACCTACGGATTTTAGAACAAGAAATGGTCTCCACCAGAAATCCAAGAATGTGATCTATGGCAAGGAAACATATGTGGGGTGAGGTGTATGAGCGTCTAGTCGATGATCAATGGCCACACAACCCCCATTTTTGTCGAAAATATCCATGAACGACCATTTTCAATAATACCGAAGGCTAACACCTACGGATTTTTGACCAAGAAATGGTCTCCACCAGAAATCCAAGAATGTGATCTATGGCAAGGAAACATATGTGGGGTGAGGTGTATGAGCCTCTGGTCGACGATCAATGGCCACACAACCCTAATTTTTGTCGAAAATAGCCATGAACGACCATTTTCAATGACACTGAAGGCTAACACCTACGGATTTTTGACCAAGAAATGGTCTCCACCATAAATCCAAGAATGTGATCTATGGCAAGGAAACATATGTGGGGTGAGGTGTATGAGCCTCTGGTCGATGATCAATGGCCACACAACCCCCATTTTGCCGAAAATAGCCATGAATGACCATTTTCAATAATACCGAAGGCTAACACGTACGAGTTTTTAACCAAGAAATGGTTTCCACCAGAAATCCAAGAATGTAATCTATGGCAAGGAAACATATGTGGGGTGAGGTTTATGAGCCTCTAGTCGATGATAAATGGCCACACAAGCCCCATTTTTTATGAAAATAGCCATGAGCGACCTTGAAAATAGCCATGAGCGACCATTTTCAATAATACTAGAGGCTAACACCTACGGATTTTAGACCAAGAAATGGTCTCCACCAGAAATCCAAGAATGTGATCTATGGCAAGGAAACATATGTGGGGTGAGGTGTATGAGCGTCTGGTCGATGATCAATGGCCACACAACCCCCATTTTTGTCGAAAATAGCCATGAACGACCATTTTCAATAATACCGAAGGCTAACACCTACGGATTTTTGACCAAGAAATGTCTGCACCAGAAATCCAAGAATGTGATCTATGGCAAGGAAACATATGTGGGGTGAGGTGTATGAGCCTCTAGTCGATGATCAATGGCCACACAACCCCCATTTTTGTCGAAAATAGCCATGAATGACCATTTTCAAAAATACCAAAGGCTAACACGTACGGATTTTTAACCAAGAAATGATCTCCACCAGAAATCCAAGAATGTGATCTATGGCAAGGAAACATATGTGGGGTGAGGTGTACGAGCCTCTGGTTGATGATCAATGGCCACACAACCCCCATTTTGCCGAAAATAGCCATGAATGACCATTTTCAATAATACCGAAGGCTAACACGTACGAGTTTTTAACCAAGAAATGGTTTCCACCAGAAATCCAAGAATGTAATCTATGGCAAGGAAACATATGTGGGGTGAGGTTTATGAGCCTCTAGTCGATGATAAATGGCCACACAACCCCCATTTTTTATGAAAATAGCCATGAGCGACCTTGAAAATAGCCATGAGCGACCATTTTCAATAATACTAGAGGCTAACACCTACGGATTTTAGAACAAGAAATGGTCTCCACCAGAAATCCAAGAATGTGATCTATGGCAAGGAAACATATGTGGGGTGAGGTGTATGAGCGTCTAGTCGATGATCAATGGCCACACAACCCCCATTTTTGTCGAAAATATCCATGAACGACCATTTTCAATAATACCGAAGGCTAACACCTACGGATTTTTGACCAAGAAATGGTCTCCACCAGAAATCCAAGAATGTGATCTATGGCAAGGAAACATATGTGGGGTGAGGTGTATGAGCCTCTGGTCGACGATCAATGGCCACACAACCCTAATTTTTGTCGAAAATAGCCATGAACGACCATTTTCAATGACACTGAAGGCTAACACCTACGGATTTTTGACCAAGAAATGGTCTCCACCATAAATCCAAGAATGTGATCTATGGCAAGGAAACATATGTGTAGTGAGGTGTATGAGCCTCTG
The DNA here is from genome assembly GCF_902167145.1 of Zea mays. NCBI lineage: Eukaryota > Viridiplantae > Streptophyta > Magnoliopsida > Poales > Poaceae > Zea > Zea mays. The sequence goes on from NW_023367381.1 coordinate 63,198, forward strand.
GTCGAAGATCAATGGCCACACAACCCCCATTTTTGTCGAAAATAGCCATGAATGACCATTTTCAAAAATACCAAAGGCTAACACGTACGGATTTTTGACCAAGAAATGGTCTCCACCAGAAATCCAAGAATGTGATCAATGGCAAGGAAACATATGTGGGGTGAGGTGTACGAGCCTCTGGTCGATAATGAATGGTCACACAACCCCCATTTTGCCGAAAATAGCCATGAACGACCATTTTCAATAATACCGAAGGCTAACACGTACGAGTTTTTAACCAAGAAATGGTCTCCACCAGAAATCCAAGAATGTGATCTATGGCAAGGAAACATATGTGGGGCGAGGTTTATGAGCCTCTAGTCGATGATAAATGGCCACACAACCCCCATTTTTTATGAAAATAGCCATGAGCGACCTTGAAAATAGCCATGAGCGACCATTTTCAATAATACTAGAGGCTAACACCTATGGATTTTAGACCAAGAAATGGTCTCCACCAGAAATCCAAGAATGTGATCTATGACAAGGAAACATATGTGGGGTGAGGTGTATGAGCGTCTGGTCGATGATCAATGGCCACACAACCCCCATTTTTGTCGAAAATAGCCATGAACGACCATTTTCAATAATACCGAAGGCTAACACCTACGGATTTTTGACCAAGAAATGGTCTCCACCAGAAATCCAAGAATGTGATCTATGGCAAGGAAACATATGTGGGGTGAGGTGTACGAGCCTCTGGTCGATGATCAATGGCCACAGAACCCCCATTTTGCCGAAAATAGCCATGAACGACCATTTTCAATAATACCGAAGGCTAACACTTACGGATTTTTGACCAAGAAATGGTCTCCACCAGAAATCCAAGAATGTGATCTATGGCAAGGAAACATATGTGGGGTGAGGTGTACGAGCCTCTGGTCGATGATCAATGGCCACAGAACCCCCATTTTGCCGAAAATAGCCATGAACGACCATTTTCAATAATACCGAAGGCTAACACGTACGAGTTTTTGACCAAGAAATGGTCTCCACCAGAAATCCAAGAATGTGATCTATGGCAAGGAAACATATGTGGGGTGAGGTGTATGAGCCTCTGGTCGATGATCAATGGCCACACAACCCCCATTTTTGTCGAAAATAGCCATGAACGACCATTTTCAATAATATCGAAGGCTAACACCTACGGTTTTTTGACCAAAAAATTGGTCTCCACCAGAAATCCAAGAATGTGATCTACGACAAGGAAACATATGTGGGGTGAGGTGTATGAGCCTCTGGTCGACGATCAATGGCCACACAACCCCCATTTTGCCGAAAATAGCCATGAATGACCATTTTCAATAATACCGAAGGCTAACACGTACGCGTTTTTAACCAAGAAATGGTTTCCACCAGAAATCCAAGAATGTAATCTATGGCAAGGAAACATATGTGGGGTGAGGTTTATGAGCCTCTAGTCGATGATAAATGGCCACACAACCCCCATTTTTTATGAAAATAGCCATGAGCGACCTTGAAAATAGCCATGAGCGACCATTTTCAATAATACTAGAGGCTAACACCTACGGATTTTAGACCAAGAAATGGTCTCCACCAGAAATCCAAGAATGTGATATATGGCAAGGAAACAAATGTGGGGTGAGGTGTATGAGCGTCTGGTCGATGATCAATGGCCACACAACCCCCATTTTTGTCGAAAATAGCCATGAACGACCATTTTCAATAATACCGAAGGCTAACACCTACGGATTTTTGACCAAGAAATGGTCTCCACCAGAAATCCAAGAATGTGATCTATGGCAAGGAAACATATGTGGGGTGAGGTGTATGAGCCTCTAGTCGATGATCAATGGCCACACAACCCCCATTTTTGTCGAAAATAGCCATGAATGACCATTTTCAAAAATACCAAAGGCTAACACGTATGGATTTTTGACCAAGAAATGGTCTCCACCAGGAATCCAAGAATGTGATCTATGGCAAGGAAACATATGTGGGGTGAGGTGTATGATCCTCTGGTCGATGATCAATGGCCACACAACCCCCATTTTGCCGAAAATAGCCATGAACGACCATTTTCAATAATACCGAAGGCTAACACGTACGAGTTTTTAACCAAGAAATGGTCTCCACCAGAAATCCAAGAATGTGATCTATGGCAAGGAAACATATGTGGGGTGAGGTTTATGAGCCTCTAGGTGATGATAAATGGCCACACAACCCCCATTTTTTATGAAAATAGCCATGAGCGACCATTTTCAATAATACTAGAGGCTAAGACCTACGGATTTTAGACCAAGAAATGGTCTCCACCAGAAATCCAAGAATGTGATCTATGGCAAGGAAACATATGTGGGGTGAGGTGTATGAGCATCTGGTCGATGATCAATGGCCACACACCCCCATTTTTGTCGAAAATAGCCATGAACGACCATTTTCAATAATACCGAAGGCTAACACCTACGGATTTTTGACCAAGAAATGGTCTCCACCAGAAATCCAAGAATGTGATATATGGCAAGGAAACATATGTGGGATGAGGTGTATGAGCCTCTAGTCGATGATCAATGGCCACACAACCCCCATTTTTGTCGAAAATAGCCATGAACGACCATTTTCAATAATACCGAAGGCTAACACCTATGGATTTTTGACCAAGAAATGGTCTCCACCAGAAATCCAAGAATGTGATCTATGGCAAGGAAACATATGTGGGGTGAGGTGTATGAGCCTCTGGTCGATGATCAATGGCCACACAACCCCCATTTTGCCGAAAATAGCCATGAATGACCATTTTCAATAATACCGAAGGCTAACACGTACGAGTTTTTAACCAAGAAATGGTTTCCACCAGAAATCCAAGAATGTAATCTATGGCAAGGAAACATATGTGGGGTGAGGTTTATGAGCCTCTAGTCGATGATAAATGGCCACACAAGCCCCATTTTTTTATGAAAATAGCCATGAGCGACCTTGAAAATAGCCATGAGCGACCATTTTCAATAATACTAGAGGCTAACACCTACGGATTTTAGACCAAGAAATGGTCTCCACCAGAAATCCAAGAATGTGATCTATGGCAAGGAAACATATGTGGGGTGAGGTGTATGAGCGTCTGGTCGATGATCAATGGCCACACAACCCCCATTTTTGTCGAAAATAGCCATGAACGACCATTTTCAATAATACCGAAGGCTAACACCTACGGATTTTTGACCAAGAAATGTCTGCACCAGAAATCCAAGAATGTGATCTATGGCAAGGAAACATATGTGGGGTGAGGTGTATGAGCCTCTAGTCGATGATCAATGGCCACACAACCCCCATTTTTGTCGAAAATAGCCATGAATGACCATTTTCAAAAATACCAAAGGCTAACACGTACGGATTTTTAACCAAGAAATGATCTCCACCAGAAATCCAAGAATGTGATCTATGGCAAGGAAACATATGTGGGGTGAGGTGTACGAGCCTCTGGTTGATGATCAATGGCCACACAACCCCCATTTTGCCGAAAATAGCCATGAATGACCATTTTCAATAATACCGAAGGCTAACACGTACGAGTTTTTAACCAAGAAATGGTTTCCACCAGAAATCCAAGAATGTAATCTATGGCAAGGAAACATATGTGGGGTGAGGTTTATGAGCCTCTAGTCGATGATAAATGGCCACACAACCCCCATTTTTTATGAAAATAGCCATGAGCGACCTTGAAAATAGCCATGAGCGACCATTTTCAATAATACTAGAGGCTAACACCTACGGATTTAGAACAAGAAATGGTCTCCACCAGAAATCCAAGAATGTGATCTATGGCAAGGAAACATATGTGGGGTGAGGTGTATGAGCGTCTAGTCGATGATCAATGGCCACACAACCCCCATTTTTGTCGAAAATATCCATGAACGACCATTTTCAATAATACCGAAGGCTAACACCTACGGATTTTTGACCAAGAAATGGTCTCCACCAGAAATCCAAGAATGTGATCTATGGCAAGGAAACATATGTGGGGTGAGGTGTATGAGCCTCTGGTCGACGATCAATGGCCACACAACCCTAATTTTTGTCGAAAATAGCCATGAACGACCATTTTCAATGACACTGAAGGCTAACACCTACGGATTTTTGACCAAGAAATGGTCTCCACCATAAATCCAAGAATGTGATCTATGGCAAGGAAACATATGTGTAGTGAGGTGTATGAGCCTCTGGTCGAAGATCAATGGCCACACAACCCCCATTTTTGTCGAAAATAGCCATGAATGACCATTTTCAAAAATACCAAAGGCCAACACGTACGAATTTTTGACCAAGAAATGGTCTCCACCAGAAATCCAAGAATGTGATCAATGGCAAGGAAACATATGTGGGGTGAGGTGTACGAGCCTCTGGTCGATAATGAATGGTCACACAACCCCCATTTTGCCGAAAATAGCCATGAACGACCATTTTCAATAATACCGAAGGCTAACACGTACGAGTTTTTAACCAAGAAATGGTCTCCACCTGAAATCCAAGAATGTGATCTATGGCAAGGAAACATATGTGGGGCGAGGTTTATGAGCCTCTAGTCGATGATAAATGGCCACACAACCCCCATTTTTTATGAAAATAGCCATGAGCGACCTTGAAAATAGCCATGAGCGACCATTTTCAATAATACTAGAGGCTAACACCTATGGATTTTAGACCAAGAAATGGTCTCCACCAGAAATCCAAGAATGTGATCTATGACAAGGAAACATATGTGGGGTGAGGTGTATGAGCGTCTGGTCGATGATCAATGGCCACACAACCCCCATTTTTGTCGAAAATAGCCATGAACGACCATTTTCAATAATACCGAAGGCTAACACCTACGGATTTTTGACCAAGAAATGGTCTCCACCAGAAATCCAAGAATGTGATCTATGGCAAGGAAACATATGTGGGGTGAGGTGTATGAGCCTCTGGTCGATGATCAATGGCCACACAACCCCCATTTTTGTCGAAAATAGCCATGAACGACCATTTTCAATAATACCGAAGGCTAACACCTACGGATTTTTGACCAAGAAATGGTCTCCACCAGAAATCCAAGAATGTGATCTATGGCAAGGAAACATATGTGGGGTGAGGTGTATGAGCGTCTGGTCGATGATCAATGGCCACACAACCCCCATTTTTGTCGAAAATAGCCATGAATGACCATTTACAATAATACCGAAGGCTAACACCTACGGATTTTTGACCAAGAAATGGTCTCCACCAGAATTCCAAGAATGTGATCTATGGAAAGGAAACATATGTGGGGTGAGGTGTACGAGCCTTTGGTCGATGATCAATGGCCACAGAACCCCCATTTTGCCGAAAATAGCCATGAACGACCATTTTCAATAATACCGAAGGCTAACACGTACGAGTTTTTGACCAAGAAATGGTCTCCACCAAAAATCCAAGAATGTGATCTATGGCAAGGAAACATATGTGGGGTGAGGTGTACGAGCCTCTGGTTGATGATCAATGGCCACACAACCCCCATTTTGCCGAAAATAGCCATGAATGACCATTTTCAATAATACCGAAGGCTAACACGTACGAGTTTTTAACCAAGAAATGGTTTCCACCAGAAATCCAAGAATGTAATCTATGGCAAGGAAACATATGTGGGGTGAGGTTTATGAGCCTCTAGTCGATGATAAATGGCCACACAACCCCCATTTTTTATGAAAATAGCCATGAGCGACCTTGAAAATAGCCATGAGCGACCATTTTCAATAATACTAGAGGATAACACCTACGGATTTTAGACCAAGAAATGGTCTCCACCAGAAATCCAAGAATGTGATCTATGGCAAGGAAACATATGTGGGGTGAGGTGTATGAGCGTCTGGTCGATGATCAATGGCCACACAACCCCCATTTTTGTCGAAAATAGCCTAAAACGACCATTTTCAATAATACCGAAGGCTAACACCTACGGATTTTTGACCAAGAAATGGTCTCCACCAGAAATCCAAGAATGTGATCTATGGCAAGGAAACATATGTGGGGTGAGGTGTATGAGCCTCTGGTCGACGATCAATGGCCACACAACCCTAATTTTTGTCGAAAATAGCCATGAACGACCATTTTCAATGACACTGAAGGCTAACACCTACGGATTTTTGACCAAGAAATGGTCTCCACCATAAATCCAAGAATGTGATCTATGGCAAGGAAACATATGTGTGGTGAGTTGTATGAGCCTCTGGTCGAAGATCAATGGACACACAACCCCCATTTTTGTCGAAAATAGCCATGAATGACCATTTTCAAAAATACCAAAGGCTAACACGTACGGATTTTTGACCAAGAAATGGTCTCCACCAGACATCCAAGAATGTGATCTATGGCAAGGAAACATATGTGGGGTGAGGTGTACGAGCCTCTGGTCGATAATGAATGGCCACACAACCCCCATTTTGCCGAAAATAGCCATGAACGACCATTTTCAATAATACCGAAGGCTAACACGTACGAGTTTTTAACCAAGAAATGGTCTCCACCAGAAATCCAAGAATGTGATATATGGCAAGGAAACATATGTGGGGCGAGGTTTATGAGCCTCTAGTCAATGATAAATGGCCACACAACCCCCATTTTTTATGAAAATAGCCATGAGCGACCTTGAAAATAGCCATGAGCGACCATTTTCAATAATACTAGAGGCTAACACCTACGGATTTTAGACCAAGAAATGGTCTCCACCAGAAATCCAAGAATGTGATCTATGGCAAGGAAACATATGTGGGGTGAGGTGTATGAGCGTCTGGTCGATGATCAATGGCCACACAACCCCCATTTTTGTCGAAAATAGCCATGAACGACCATTTTCAATAATACCGAAGGCTAACACCTACGGATTTTTGACCAAGAAATGGTCTCCACCAGAAATCCAAGAATGTGATCTATGGCAAGGAAACATATGTGGGGTGAGGTGTATGAGCCTCTGGTCGACGATCAATGGCCACACAACCCTAATTTTTGTCGAAAATAGCCATGAACGACCATTTTCAATGACACTGAAGGCTAACACCTACGGATTTTTGACCAAGAAATGGTCTCCACCATAAATCCAAGAATGTGATCTATGGCAAGGAAACATATGTGTAGTGAGGTGTATGAGCCTCTAGTCGAAGATCAATGGCCACACAACCCCCATTTTTGTCGAAAATAGCCATGAATGACCATTTTCAAAAATACCAAAGGCTAACACATTCGGATTTTTGCCCAAGAAATGGTCTCCACCAGAAATCCAAGAATGTGATCTATGGCAAGGAAACATATGTGGGGTGAGGTGTACGAGCCTCTGGTCGATGATCAATGGCCACACAACCCCCATTTTGCCGAAAATAGCCATGAACGACCATTTTCAATAATACCGAAGGCTAACACGTACGAGTTTTTAACCAAGAAATGGTCTCCACCAGAAATCCAAGAATGTGATCTATGGCAAGCACTACAGTAAACGCAGAAACGTCCGACGGCCAAAGCCGTCGGACATAAGGAATAAACCGTCGGAAATAGATTATTTCCGACGGTAAAGCCTTATCTCCGACGGCTTTAAGCCGTCGGAGGTAACTCGTCGGAAATAGTGCTATGTCCGACGGTTGCCGTCGGACATATGTTATCTCCGACGGCTGCCTATGCCCGTCGGAGATAACAAATCCCAACCGTTTTACCGGTCGGGATGTGGGCCCCACAGTATTAAGTCCGACGGCTCCCACTAGGCCGTCGGACATAAGCATCTCTTATGTCCGACGGTAGTTAATGCCGTCGGACATAACCATGTGTTATGTCCGACGGCTACCATTAGGCCGTCGGACATAACAAATTACAGAATTTACACAAAATTCTGTTTTTTAAAAAATCTGACATTTACAAAACAAAAACAGATTCATGCACATATACAAATTCACATTCACAATCACAAATATACACATTCTAATAAGTATTCACAATCACAAATATTCTCACATAAATATTAACATTCACAAATTTAACATCAACATATAGGTTCGACGGTTGTTGCAAACTGAAATTGTGTCTCACAAACAAATGTTGCAAAGTGTTTCATAAAAAAACATCACGACACATCAATCATATCCATCGTCTGGATGGTTCGAGTAGCCACCTCCTCCGGCTGGACTCTGCGTGTTGAAAATGGTGTTCACCCACGAATTTGTTGTGTCGTCCTGACCAGACCCATCTCCAGGTGCGGCAACTGAAGCGGGTGGTGTCTGAAATCCCTATAACACAAGCACATGAAATAGTAACCACTCAGTTGTTCATTTAAACACATAAGACATTTATGAACATGTCACACACGCATATGTGTACATACCATAGGGAATTGTGACGGAGGCGGAGGCGGAGGTGGAGGCGCCAACATTGGCATTGGCAGTGCAAAGTCCGGAGGAGGCATCCCATATGTCGGCATCGGGACGCCCGCTTGTTGGGCTAGTTGCTACAAATTATATACAAGTCATTGTTGAACAAACAAGATACACATCAAGTGTTTTGCAAAATAAGCTACAAAATGTTACTTCAACTTACCGAGAGAAGAGCTTGATTTTGGGCCTGGAGGCTTGCATAATACTCGTCCCTCTTCTTCTGGTACTCGGCTTGTTGTCTCTGGTATTCAGATTGTTGCCTCTGGTACTCCAATTGTTCCCTCAAGACTGATTGATGGTACTCTGCCTGTTGACGCAACACTGCAAGCTCTATCTCATGGGCTGCTGATCGTGAACGGGACGACTGTGAAGACGACGATGTGGATTGTCGTCCACGGCGTCTCAGCTCTCTGGAATCAATCGTAGAATCAAAAATACCCAACCTACAAGAGTGAACCATGCACTTAGTATAGTAACTCATGGCTCAGTTGAATCGCAAGCATATGATGACAATTTTGAAAACCAAATCAAATAATCTCACCGTCCATGGGCTTGTCCTCCTGCGCTAGCATAGGCTGCCTGAGGTCGATTGGCTGGCTCCTCCAATCGTACTCCTCCCCATGGCGTTGAACCATCTCCTGCCCATACGAAGCCTGGAGGCAAACAATATCAAATATAAGTGCATAACCCCTATGCCCTTGCAAACAATATCAACACACATAATAGAGTATCAAAAACTCACTAGACGGTCGGTGGCCGTCTGAGTGCATAACACATCCAGATTCTGAGGATCAGAACCCCTATGCCCTTGCATATACACCTCCACATCCGTGGGCGTACGGCCGGATTTGACTTCCTGTACATAAAAGTTATAATGACACATTTCTATGTGATTCAAAGTTACGACAAACTGTGACTTACCATTCGCTTAGCCAAGCGCACATGACCATCACCGCCGTAGTTGTGGAACGACTCAGTCCCACGGTTTCCCCTGTTCCTTTCGGAAATGGCACGAAAGTCAGGGGAAGCCCACCATCTGCACAATGCCCGATAACCGTCTGATCGGGTGGCCATCCACGGCACCGACACCTACATGAAATTTTTTAAATAAAGCAAGCAAATACATGGCTTTGTGCGATATGAGAGGCAACAACTTGTTTACCTCTAGGTATTGCTCCTCCGTCAAGTAAATTGATGACCACTCGGCCTTTGTATTTGGCATCGGTCGATCATCAGCATTTGCTCTGTACCATGCCTTTATAGCCTGAATTCGTGCATAGTACATTGCATCTGCAACGACATCGTTCGCGTTAAACTCAAACACGTAACGAGCGTTCATATCATATGATCCATCGTCCGGCAACTTGTACCGTTTCTGCAAAAACCATAGTGTTATCATAAAAGCAAACATATATGGAATAACTAAAATAGTATAAACAAGTCATACCCAGAATGCATCCCAAACTAGTGCCTGTGTGTTGCCAAACGTTCTACAGACACCATAGCGATAATGCTCCCAAGTGGTGGCGGGGACAGACTCGCCAGTAGGCAAAGTCACAAGACCAGGCCAGTGCAGACGAACAAGATTACCAAGAACCATGTTCACCTGCCTGTAGTGTCCTGTGCCTGTGAACGAGTCGTCGATCCAAGTCCTGCAAACAGAAATCAATGTAGAAATTAAAACATAACTTTCAATAACATTTAAGCAAAGATATGTCACTCACTTTCCACTAGGCTTTATCACAACCCGAGATTCGGGTGGAAGCTCTGGAGGTGGTCCAACAAAATGCAGCTTCCTCGTTCTCTTAACTCGAGAAGTTCCAGACCCAGCTGCAGAATCTCCACCAGCCCCAGAATCCCCAGCCCCAGAATCCCCACCAGCGTCGTCTCCAGCATCATCTCCCACATTATCTCCACCATCATCTTCAACATCATCTCTTGCATGATCCTCTTCCACTGGTTCCTCAATTTCAGCATCCTATGAAACAAATAGCTTACATCATACAATATTAAGTAACTCAAATAATGTAATTTAACAACTAACTTACATCTTGTGGAGGCAAATGTTCTGCCAGCGCTCTCCGTCTGCTCATGGTAGAACCTGTGCCCTGAAAAACTGAATCCTCACCCCTCGAGCTGCTCCTCGAGCTACTCCTCGACCCAAGCAAACTACGAGCTAAAGACTTCATTTTCTTTGACATCCTATTTTAACAAAAACAAGTTAGTACATAAATCGACAATAAAATAATAAAATATGCAATAAAATCATAAAATATGCAATAAAATCATGATCCATACTCGTCAATCGTAATCGTAATCAAAATCAGGATCTAGTTGCTTTCGTCGATTTAATGGACGCCAAGTAGCTTTCTTCTTTCTCGTCACTCGTTTTTTTTGGAGGAACCTCTACATCATTTTGATCGCCTAATAAAGATTCTTCCAACATTTCAGTTTGTACATTAAACGTGCTTGTAAGTTCTTCGTCGTGGAAAATCTCAGCAGCCCCCACTTCCTGCTCGATTTGACTTTCAACATAACCAGCATCACCAGGAGCATATAGTCGTTCACGCGGATTAACTTTGTACACTACCCTCCAATCAACCAAACCGTTTTTCTTAGATGGATATGTCATATAATACACCTGCTCGCATTGGTGGGCAAGGATTATAGTGTCGTGGCCTTTTAATCTATCGTTGTATTTGACTTCCACCATGCCATATTGATTTTCTCGCGTTGTATTTGGAGAAAACCAATCACAATCGAAGAACACCACTTTGAGTTGTTTATCTCCAAAAAACTTGTACTCGATTATATCATTAATGACTCCATAATAATTAGTCACCTTCCCTTCATCATCGACAGCTCTAGTTACAACTCCGGAGTTTGTCGTGGCTGCTAGAGGATGATCATCTTCGAACCTTGTGGAACGGAATCTAAAACCATTGACATCATACCGACCATAACGTCTGCCAGTTACTGCTCCTAGGGATAATTGTCGAAGTTCCGGGTGTATATTGTCATTTTTATCTACATAATCTCGAAACCAACACAAGAAATTAAGTCCCCCATCTTTTCCCTCTCGACGAATCTGGTCACGTTCACAGCCAGAGATGCAATTTTTAGAATCAAATTCCCTGTTAGTACAAGGAAACAAACCTTTTAGTATCACAACAAAAATTCTAGCGGCAATGACTAAAATAAAGTTTACACTTACAGGAGAAACTGACTCATCTCTTCCATGTTGTTATACATGTAAAGTAAAGCAGTCTTCCATTCGTCGTTGGTGAAACAGTATGTTGTGCTGGGTCCTACAGTTTTGCCCCTCCATTGAAAAATTTCAATATCACTAATAGGGGGCTCGTCGACATGATACCGCAACGTATGGGCATTGACATTGTGTTCCTCTGCAAAGTACAGGCCCGTGAACGATGCTATCTCTTTGTATTTGAATTCTTCAGCGATGCACCCTTCAACTCGTCTCTTATTACCAACCATTGCACGTAGCTTTTTTAGTGTCCTTTCGATGTGATACATCCATCTATATTGCACAGGACCTCCTACCTTAGCTTCGTACGGTAGGTGAACAAGTAGATGTTGCATCGGATTGAAGAAACCTGGTGGAAATATTTTTTCAAGTTTGCATACCAAAATCGGTATTTCTTGCTCAAGCTTCTCCATCATCTCTTTCTTTATTTCTTTGGCACAAAGATGTCTATAAAAGTAGCTTAGCTCCGCTAATGCTTTCCAGACATCATTTTTTACAAAACCACGAAACATAACAGGAAGGAGTCTTTCCATTATTATGTGGTAGTCATGACTCTTCAACCCAGAAAACTTGCCCGTCTTCAAATTCACAGACCTTCTAAAGCCCGCGGCGTAACCATCTGGGAACTTTAAGTTTTTCAACCATTTCATCAATTGTTTCTTCCTTTTAGGTTTAATACTGAAAGGAGCACGTGGCTTCTTCTGATTCTCTCCTATCTCCATAGTTGGTCTTCTACAGATTAAGGCCAAGTCTTTCCTTGCCTTAGGGTTGTCTTTTGTTTTGTCGGTGATATTCATGCAAGTGCTGATAATGCTTTCACCCATATTTCGTTCCTGGTGCATGACATCAATGTTATGCATTAGAATCAAGGCTTTCATATAAGGGAGTTCCCATAGACCACATTTGTGAGTCCAATTATGCTCGGTTCCATAACCTTCAAAACGATTTCCATGTTCGTTTAGTTTCAAATCATTAAGTCTCGCGAGAATCTCTGGACCACTTAGACGCTTGGGTGGTCCCCTCGTCACAATCGTGTCCTTTTTAAAAGCGTTCCTATCGAACCTGAACGGGTGATCCTCTGGCAAAAAACATCTATGGCAATCGAAGTAACATATCTTTCCACCAAACTTTAGTCGAAAGCATAAAGTGTCTTCAACGCATATAGGACATGTCAAAATCCCATGACAACTCCATCCAGCAAAGATACCATAAGCCATAAAATCATGAATAGACCATAAAAACGCGGCTCTCAGGTTGAACTTCTGTTTCTTGTAACAATCGTACGCCTCGACTCCTTCCCACAAAATTTTCAATTCTTCAATCAGGGGTCTCATCATCACATCGATCTTTGTTCCAGGATGATCCGGACCAGGTATTATAAGACACAAGAAAATAAATTCATATTTCATGCAAAGAGCTGGTGGAAGGTTGTATGGAACAGCAAAGACGGGCCAACATGAGTACGACGTTGCAGTTAGATTGAATTGTGAGAAACCATCTGTTGCCAAACCGAAGCGGACATTCCGCACTTCATCAGCAAAGCTGGAATCAAAAGCATCTAGTGCCTTCCATGCATCTGTATCAGCTGGGTGCACCATGACATTTGGATTCTCACGTACCCCTTCTTTGTGCCACCTCATGTGTCTGGCTGTATTTTTGGAGATGAACAAACGTTTCAACCGAGGTATGAGAGGCATGTAACGAAGCTGCTTACGTGCAATCTTCGTAGTCACGGTCAAACCATCGTCGTTTTCAACCTCAACGAATCTACGCTCACCACATACAGTACACTTCTTCTCACCTGCGGTCTCCTTCCAGAAAAGCATACAATTATTTTCACAGACATCGATTTTTTCGTAGTCCATACCGAGGCCAGATAACAGCTTTTTAGACTGATACATGTCCTTTGGCATCTTGTGATTCTCCGGAAGTACATCACTGATCAAGTTCAAAAGTTCCTTGTAACAGTTGTTTGAGAATGCAAACTTAGACTTAATAGCCATAAGTCGAGTCACAAATACAAGGACGGTCACTTTTGTGTGCTCATGCAACGGCTCTTCGGCAGCTTTAAGGAGCTCGAAGAACTTCTGAACCTCAGGTGTAGCTGGATCCTCAAACTCGGTGGGTTGACCGGGGTTCTCCGAATCGACGGTTAGAAACTCATGGCGTACATCGTCAAGCATCTCTTCCATCCTATCGTAGTCCTCCTCTTCATGTGACTGAACTTCCGATACAATACGAGGTGGGTCCTCACCGTGGTGCACCCACACCTCATAGCCTGGCATATAACCGTTCTTGCAAATATGTATCGACATAGTCCTCCTGTCAAGGAAATTAATGTTCCGACACTTGCTACAAGGGCACCTAACATCGGTTCCAGTCTCTGACCGAGCAAAAGCATGGTCGAGAAAAGCATCAGTCTTGGCCACCCACTCACTTGATAGAGCACCTCTTTTCTTCCAACCTTCATACATCCATCGACGATTCTCCTCCATACTAGATACGAGACGTTAACTTAATTAGATAAGTAATGCACGTGCATTCCGTTTTTACGAAGAAATCACGCCCCTACATCTGTAGGAAAGGATAGGTCCTAAACCCACCCAGGAGTGACCGACGAGACCGTGTTTATGACAAGACATGTGGTCGTGCGAAATTTCGGCAGCATAACCCCGTTGTTCTCCAATTGCACGCCTAAAAATGGTGCAATTGGAGAACAGAGAGGTTATGCTGCCGAAACTAAGCAGGAACACATGCTTTTGTCATAAACACGGACTCTGTCGGTCACCCCGAGGCTGTCCAATAAAGGGACAATTCCGGCCCAACATACCTCACATGCGTCGCTTGTAAGGTGTGTTGGGCCGAAACGGGTGACGCCTAGGTTTCGTTTGTTCACACTACGATACACTATGATTAACTATAATCATCGTGCATTATTAAATAATTAAACTAATAAACCACAATACAATATTACATACGAAATAATATTGTTATAGATGACAAATCATATAAAATGACCTTATTTCCGAGGGCATAATAATTACCCTCGGAAATTAAAAATTTAAATTATCTAAAGTACCACTAAATAAACTAAAACAAGCTACTTTAATTACCTAATCAAATTTTAACCGTCGGACATAACAAACTAAACAATTAAATGCATTAATACATACAATTCTAATCAAATACATTAATACAAGCATACTATTTTAATCACATAAATTAATGCAAGCATACAATTTTAATAAACAAAATTGCTAATTAAGGATACTCACTTAGCTTAGCGGGCGTGGAGAGCCGGCCGGCGACGGGCGCACGTGGCCGTTGGCAGGAGCACGGGGCGACGGCGGCCGGAGCACGGGGCGGAGCTCGGGACGGTGGCCGGAGCACGGGCGGCGGCGGTGGGAGCACGGGCGGCGGAGCACGGGCGGCGACGGCGTGGCGGGCAGGAGCACGAGCGGCGGCGACCGAGCGGACGGCGGAGAGGAGCGGCGGCGATGGTGTGGCGGCTGAAACCGACGCGGTGAAATGAAAGCCGCGCGGGTCGGACCCGCGCGTTAAAAAGGCTTATGTCCGACGGCTAGGTATAGGGCCGTCGGACATAAGGTTATGTCCGACGGCCTCCTACAGGACCGTCGGACATAAGCATAGGGCCGTCGGACATAAGCGCAGGCCGTCGGACATGAGGGCTATTTCCGAGAGCCGGTTGCGGCCGTCGGACCTAACCTTATGTCCGACGGTCCTGTAGGAGGCCGTCGGAGGTAAGGGGGCCGTCGGACGTTTCTCCGTTTACTGTAGTGAAGGAAACATATGTGGGGTGAGGTTTATGAGCCTCTAGTCGATGATAAATGGCCACACAACCCCCATTTTTTATGAAAATAGCCATGAGCGACCTTGAAAATAGCCATGAGCGACCATTTTCAATAATACTAGAGGCTAACACCTACGGATTTTAGACCAAGAAATGGTCACCACCAGAAATCCAAGAATGTGATCTATGGCAAGGAAACATATGTGGGGTGAGGTGTATGAGCGTCTGGTCGATGATCAATGGCCACACAACCCCCATTTTTGTCGAAAATAGCCATGAACGACCATTTTCAATAATACCGAAGGCTAACACCTACGGATTTTTGACCAAGAAATGGTCTCCACCAGAAATCCAAGAATGTGATCTATGGCAAGGAAACATATGTGGGGTGAGGTGTATGAGCCTCTGGTCGACGATCAATGGCCACACAACCCTAATTTTTTGTCGAAAATAGCCATGAACGACCATTTTCAATGACACTGAAGGCTAACACCTACGGATTTTTGACCAAGAAATGGTCTCCACCATAAATCCAAGAATGTGATCTATGGCAAGGAAACATATGTGTACTGAGGTGTATGAGCCTCTGGTCGAAGATCAATGGCCACACAACCCCCATTTTTGTCGAAAATAGCCATGAATGACCATTTTCAAAAATACCAAAGGCTAACACATTCGGATTTTTGCCCAAGAAATGGTCTCCACCAGAAATCCAAGAATGTGATCTATGGCAAGGAAACATATGTGGGGTGAGGTGTACGAGCCTCTGGTCGATGATCAATGGCCACAGAACCCCCATTTTGCCGAAAATAGCCATGAATGACCATTTTCAATAATACCGAAGGCTAACACGTACGAGTTTTTGACCAAGAAATGGTCTCCACCAAAAATCCAAGAATGTGATCTATGGCAAGGAAACATATGAGGGGTGAGATTTATGAGCCTCTAGTCGATGATAAATGGCCACACAACCCCCATTTTTTTATGAAAATAGCCATGAGCGACCATTTTCAATAATATTAGAGGCTAAGACGTACGGATTTTTGACCAAGAAATGGTCTCCACCAGAAATCTAAGAATGTGATCTATGGCAAGGAAACATATGTGGGGTGAGGTGTATGAGCCTCTGGTCGATGATCAATGGCCACACAACCCACATTGTTGTCGAAAATAGCCATGAATGACCATTTACAATAATACCGAAGGCTAACACCTACGGATTTTTGACCAAGAAATGGTCTCCACCAGAAATCCAAGAATGTGATCTATGGCAAGGAAACATATGTGGGGTGAGGTGTATGAGCCTCTGGTCGATGATCAATGGCCACACAACCCCCATTTTTTGTCGAAAATGGCCATGAACGACCATTTTCAATAATATCGAAGGCTAACACCTACGGATTTTTGACCAAGAAATGGTCTCCACCAGAAATCCAAGAATGTGATCTACGACAAGGAAACATATGTGGGGTGAGGTGTATGAGCCTCTGGTCGACGATCAATGGCCACACAACCCCCATTTTGCCGAAAATAGCCATGAATGACCATTTTCAATAATACCGAAGGCTAACACGTACGAGTTTTTAACCAAGAAATGGTTTCCACCAGAAATCCAAGAATGTAATCTATGGCAAGGAAACATATGTGGGGTGAGGTGTACGAGCCTCTGGTCGATGATCAATGGCCACACAACCCCCATTTTGCCGAAAATAGCCATGAACGACCATTTTCAATAATACCGAAGGCTAACACGTACGAGTTTTTGACCAAGAAATGGTCTCCACCAAAAATCCAAGAATGTGATCTATGGCAAGGAAACATATGTGGGGTGAGATTTATGAGCCTCTAGTCGATGATAAATGGCCACACAACCCCCATTTTTTTATGAAAATAGCCATGAGCGACCATTTTCAATAATATTAGAGGCTAAGACCTACGGATTTTTGACCAAGAAATGGTCTCCACCAGAAATTCAAGAATGTGATCTATGGCAAGGAAACATATGTGGGGTGAGGTGTATGAGCCTCTGGTCGATGATCAATGGCCACACAACCCCCATTTTTGTCGAAAATAGCCATGAACGACCATTTTCAATAATATCGAAGGCTAACACCTACGGATTTTTGACCAAGAAATGGTCTCCACCAGAAATCCAAGAATGTGATCTACAACAAGGAAACATATGTGGGGTGAGGTGTATGAGCCTCTGGTCGATGATCAATGGCCACACAACCCCCATTTTTGTCGAAAATAGCCATGAACGACCATTTTCAATAATATCGAAGGCTAACACCTACGGATTTTTGACCAAGAAATGGTCTCCACCAGAAATCCAAGAATGTGATCTACAACAAGGAAACATTTGTGGGGTGAGGTGTATGAGCCTCTGGTCGACGATCAATGGCCACACAACCCCCATTTTGCCGAAAATAGCCATGAATGACCATTTTCAATAATACCGAAGGCTAACACGTACGAGTTTTTAACCAAGAAATGGCTTCCACCAGAAATCCAAGAATGTAATCTATGGCAAGGAAACATATGTGGGGTGAGGTTTATGAGCCTCTAGTCGATGATAAATGGCCAGACAACCCCCATTTTTTATGAAAATAGCCATGAGCGACCTTGAAAATAGCCATGAGCGACCATTTTCAATAATACTAGAGGTTAACACCTACGGATTTTAGACCAAGAAATGGTCTCCACCAGAAATCCAAGAATGTGATCTATGGCAAGGAAACATATGTGGGGTGAGGTGTATGAGCGTCTGGTCGATGATCAATGGACACACAACCCCCATTTTTGTCGAAAATAGCCATGAACGACCATTTTCAATAATACCGAAGGCTAACACCTACGGATTTTTGACCAAGAAATGGTCTCCACCAATAATCCAAGAATGTGATTTATGGCAAAGAAACATATGTGGGGTGAGGTGTATGAGCCTCTGGTCGACGATCAATGGCCACACAACCCTAATTTTTGTCGAAAATAGCCATGAACGACCATTTTCAATGACACTGAAGGCTAACACCTACGGATTTTTGACCAAGAAATGGTCTCCACCATAAATCCAAGGATGTGATCTATGGCAAGGAAACATATGTGTAGTGAGGTGTATGAGCCTCTGGTCGAAGATCAATGGCCACACAACCCCCATTTTTGTCGAAAATAGCCATGAATGACCATTTTCAAAAATACCAAAGGCTAACACGTACGGATTTTTGACCAAGAAATGGTCTCCACCAGAAATCCAAGAATGTGATCTATGGCAAGGAAACATATGTGGGGTGAGGTGTACGAGCCTCTGGTCGATGATCAATGGCCACACAACCCCCATTTTGCCGAAAATAGCCATGAACGACCATTTTCAATAATACCGAAGGCTAACACGTACGAGTTTTTAACCAAGAAATGGTCTCCACCAGAAATCCAAGAATGTGATCTATGGCAATGAAACATATGTGGGGTGAGGTTTATGAGCCTCTAGTCGATGATAAATGGCCACACAACCCCCATTTTTTATGAAAATAGCCATGAGCGACCTTGAAAATAGCCATGAGCGACCATTTTCAATAATACTAGAGGCTAACACCTACGGATTTTAGACCAAGAAATGGTCTCCACCAGAAATCCAAGAATGTGATCTATGGCAAGGAAACATATGTGGGGTGAGGTGTATGAGCGTCTGGTCGATGATCAATGGCCACACAACCCCCATTTTTGTCGAAAATAGCCATGAACGACCATTTTCAATAATACCTAAGGCTAACACCTACGGATTTTTGACCAAGAAATGGTCTCCACCAGAAATCCAAGAATGTGATCTATGGCAAGGAAACATATGTGGGGTGAGGTGTATGAGCCTCTGGTCGACGATCAATGGCCACACAACCCTAATTTTTGTCGAAAATAGCCATGAACGACCATTTTCAATGACACTGAAGGCTAACACCTACGGATTTTTGACCAAGAAATGGTCTCCACCATAAATCCAAGAATGTGATCTATGGCAAGGAAACATATGTGTAGTGAGGTGTATGAGCCTCTGGTCGAAGATCAATGGCCACACAACCCCCATTTTTGTCGAAAATAGCCATGAATGACCATTTTCAAAAGTACCAAAGGCTAACACATTCGGATTTTTGCCCAAGAAATGGTCTCCACCAGAAATCCAAGAATGTGATCTATGGCAAGGAAACATATGTGGGGTGAGGTGTACGAGCCTCTGGTCGATGATCAATGGCCACAGAACCCCCATTTTGCCGAAAATAGCCATGAACGACCATTTTCAATAATACCGAAGGCTAACACGTACGAGTTTTTGACCAAGAAATGGTCTCCACCAAAAATCCAAGAATGTGATCTATGGCAAGGAAACATATGTGGGGTGAGATTTATGAGCCTCTAGTCGATGATAAATGGCCACACAACCCCCGTTTTTTTATGAAAATAGCCATGAGCGACCATTTTCAATAATATTAGAGGCTAAGACCTACGGATTTTTGACCAAGAAATGGTCTCCACCAGAAATCCAAGAATGTGATCTATGGCAAGGAAACATATGTGGGGTGAGGTGTATGAGCCTCTGGTCGATGATCAATGGCCACACAACCCCCATTTTTGTCGAAAATAGCCATGAATGACCATTTACAATAATACCGAAGGCTAACACCTACGGATTTTTGACCAAGAAATGGTCTCCACCAGAAATCCAAGAATGTGATCTATGGCAAGGAAACATATGTGGGGTGAGGTGTATGAGCCTCTGGTCGATGATCAATGGCCACACAACCCCCATTTTTGTCGAAAATAGCCATGAACGACCATTTTCAATAATATCGAACGCTAACACCTACGGATTTTTGACCAAGAAATGGTCTCCACCAGAAATCCAAGAATGTGATCTACGACAAGTAAACATATGTGGGGTGAGGTGTATGAGCCTCTGGTCGACGATCAATGGCCACACAACCCCCATTTTGCCGAAAATAGCCATGAACGACCATTTTCAATAATACCGAAGGCTAACACGTACGAGTTTTTAACCAAGAAATGGTTTCCACCAGAAATCCAAGAATGTAATCTATGGCAAGGAAACATATGTGGGGTGAGGTTTATGAGCCTCTAGTCGATGATAAATGGCCACACAACCCCCATTTTTTATGAAAATAGCCATGAGCGACCTTGAAAATAGCCATGAGCGACCATTTTCAATAATATTAGAGGCTAAGACCTACGGATTTTTGACCAAGAAATGGTCTCCACCAGAAATCCAAGAATGTGATCTATGGCAAGGAAACATATGTGGGGTGAGGTGTATGAGCCTCTGGTCGATGATCAATGGCCACACAACCCCCATTTTTGTCGAAAATAGCCATGAATGACCATTTACAATAATACCGAAGGCTAACACCTACGGATTTTTGACCAAGAAATGGTCTCCACCAGAAATCCAAGAATGTGATCTATGGCAAGGAAACATATGTGGGGTGAGATTTATGAGCCTCTAGTCGATGATAAATGGCCACACAACCCCCGTTTTTTTATGAAAATAGCCATGAGCGACCATTTTCAATAATATTAGAGGCTAAGACCTACGGATTTTTGACCAAGAAATGGTCTCCACCAGAAATCCAAGAATGTGATCTATGGCAAGGAAACATATGTGGGGTGAGGTGTATGAGCCTCTGGTCGATGATCAATGGCCACACAACCCCCATTTTTGTCGAAAATAGCCATGAATGACCATTTACAATAATACCGAAGGCTAACACCTACGGATTTTTGACCAAGAAATGGTCTCCACCAGAAATCCAAGAATGTGATCTATGGCAAGGAAACATATGTGGGGTGAGGTGTATGAGCCTCTTGTCGATGATCAATGGCCACACAACCCCCATTTTTGTCGAAAATAGCCATGAACGACCATTTTCAATAATATCGAACGCTAACACCTACGGATTTTTGACCAAGAAATGGTCTCCACCAGAAATCCAAGAATGTGATCTACGACAAGTAAACATATGTGGGGTGAGGTGTATGAGCCTCTGGTCGACGATCAATGGCCACACAACCCCCATTTTGCCGAAAATAGCCATGAATGACCATTTTCAATAATACCGAAGGCTAACACGTACGAGTTTTTAACCAAGAAATGGTTTCCACCAGAAATCCAAGAATGTAATCTATGGCAAGGAAACATATGTGGGGTGAGGTTTATGAGCCTCTAGTCGATGATAAATGGCCACACAACCCCCATTTTTTATGAAAATAGCCATGAGCGACCTTGAAAATAGCCATGAGCGACCATTTTCAATAATATTAGAGGCTAAGACCTACGGATTTTTGACCAAGAAATGGTCTCCACCAGAAATCCAAGAATGTGATCTATGGCAAGGAAACATATGTGGGGTGAGGTGTATGAGCCTCTGGTCGATGATCAATGGCCACACAACCCCCATTTTTGTCGAAAATAGCCATGAATGACCATTTACAATAATACCGAAGGCTAACACCTACGGATTTTTGACCAAGAAATGGTCTCCACCAGAAATCCAAGAATGTGATCTATGGCAAGGAAACATATGTGGGGTGAGGTGTATGAGCGTCTGGTCGATGATCAATGGCCACACAACCCCCATTTTTGTCGAAAATAGCCATGAACGACCATTTTCAATAATACCGAAGGCTAACACCTACGGAATTTTGACCAAGAAATGGTCTCCACCAGAAATCCAAGAATGTGATCTATGGCAAGGAAACATATGTGGGGTGAGGTGTATGAGCCTCTGGTCGACGATCAATGGCCACACAACCCCCATTTTTTATGAAAATAGCCATGAGCGACCTTGAAAATAGCCATGAGCGACCATTTTCAATAATACTAGAGGCTAACACCTACGGATTTTAGACCAAGAAATGGTCTCCACCAGAAATCCAAGAATGTGATCTATGGCAAGGAAACATATGTGGGGTGAGGTGTATGAGCGTCTGGTCGATGATCAATGGCCAAACAACCCCCATTTTTGTCGAAAATAGCCATGAACGACCATTTTCAATAATACCGAAGGCTAACACCTACGGATTTTTGACCAAGAAATGGTCTCCACCAGAAATCCAAGAATGTGATCTATGGCAAGGAAACATATGTGGGTGAGGTGTATGAGCCTCTGGTCGATGATCAATGGCCACACAACCCCCATTTTTGTCGAAAATAGCCATGAACGACCATTTTCAATAATATCGAAGGCTAACACCTACGGATTTTTGACCAAGAAATGGTCTCCACCAGAAATCCAAGAATGTGATCTACGACAAGGAAACATATGTGGGGTGAGGTGTATGAGCCTCTGGTCGACGATCAATGGCCACACAACCCCCATTTTACCGAAAATAGCCATGAATGACCATTTTCAATAATATCGAAGGCTAACACCTACGGATTTTTGACCAAGAAATGGTCTCCACCAGAAATCCAAGAATGTGATCTATGACAAGGCAACATATGTGGGGTGAGGTGTATGAGCCTCTGGTCGACGATCAATGGCCACACAACCCCCATTTTGCCGAAAATAGCCATGAATGACCATTTTCAATAATACCGAAGGCTAACACGTACGAGTTTTTAACCAAGAAATGGTTTCCACCAGAAATCCAAGAATGTAATCTATGGCAAGGAAACATATGTGGGGTGAGGTTTATGAGCCTCTAGTCGATGATAAATGGCCACACAACCCCCATTTTTTATGAAAATAGCCATGAGCGACCTTGAAAATAGCCATGAGCGACCATTTTCAATAATACTAGAGGCTAACACCTACGGATTTTAGACCAAGAAATGGTCTCCACCAGAAATCCAAGAATGTGATCTATGGCAAGGAAACATATGTGGGGTGAGGTGTATGAGCGTCTGGTCGATGATCAATGGCCACACAACCCCCATTTTTGTCGAAAATAGCCATGAACGACCATTTTCAATAATACCGAAGGCTAACACCTACGGAATTTTGACCAAGAAATGGTCTCCACCAGAAATCCAAGAATGTGATCTATGGCAAGGAAACATATGTGGGGTGAGGTGTATGAGCCTCTGGTCGACGATCAATGGCCACACAACCCCCATTTTTTATGAAAATAGCCATGAGCGACCTTGAAAATAGCCATGAGCGACCATTTTCAATAATACTAGAGGCTAACACCTACGGATTTTAGACCAAGAAATGGTCTCCACCAGAAATCCAAGAATGTGATCTATGGCAAGGAAACATATGTGGGGTGAGGTGTATGAGCGTCTGGTCGATGATCAATGGCCAAACAACCCCCATTTTTGTCGAAAATAGCCATGAACGACCATTTTCAATAATACCGAAGGCTAACACCTACGGATTTTTGACCAAGAAATGGTCTCCACCAGAAATCCAAGAATGTGATCTATGGCAAGGAAACATATGTGGGTGAGGTGTATGAGCCTCTGGTCGATGATCAATGGCCACACAACCCCCATTTTTGTCGAAAATAGCCATGAACGACCATTTTCAATAATATCGAAGGCTAACACCTACGGATTTTTGACCAAGAAATGGTCTCCACCAGAAATCCAAGAATGTGATCTACGACAAGGAAACATATGTGGGGTGAGGTGTATGAGCCTCTGGTCGACGATCAATGGCCACACAACCCCCATTTTACCGAAAATAGCCATGAATGACCATTTTCAATAATATCGAAGGCTAACACCTACGGATTTTTGACCAAGAAATGGTCTCCACCAGAAATCCAAGAATGTGATCTATGACAAGGCAACATATGTGGGGTGAGGTGTATGAGCCTCTGGTCGACGATCAATGGCCACACAACCCCCATTTTGCCGAAAATAGCCATGAATGACCATTTTCAATAATACCGAAGGCTAACACGTACGAGTTTTTAACCAAGAAATGGTTTCCACCAGAAATCCAAGAATGTAATCTATGGCAAGGAAACATATGTGGGGTGAGGTTTATGAGCCTCTAGTCGATGATAAATGGCCACACAACCCCCATTTTTTATGAAAATAGCCATGAGCGACCTTGAAAATAGCCATGAGCGACCATTTTCAATAATACTAGAGGCTAACACCTACGGATTTTAGACCAAGAAATGGTCTCCACCAGAAATCCAAGAATGTGATCTATGGCAAGGAAACATATGTGGGGTGAGGTGTATGAGCGTCTGGTCGATGATCAATGGCCACACAACCCCCATTTTTGTCTAAAATAGCCATGAACGACCATTTTCAATAATACCGAAGGCTAACACCTACGGATTTTTGACCAAGAAATGGTCTCCACCAGAAATCCAAGAATGTGATCTATGGCAAGGAAACATATGTGGGGTGAGGTGTATGAGCCTCTGGTCGATGATCAATGGCCACACAACCTCTATTTTTGTCGAAAATAGCCATGAACGACCATTTTCAATAATATCGAAG
This sequence comes from Zea mays, assembly GCF_902167145.1. Lineage (NCBI taxonomy): Eukaryota > Viridiplantae > Streptophyta > Magnoliopsida > Poales > Poaceae > Zea > Zea mays. The sequence continues at coordinate 88,169 of NW_023367381.1, forward strand.
GCTAACACCTACGGATTTTTGACCAAGAAATGGTCTCCACCAGAAATCCAAGAATGTGATCTACGACAAGGAAACATATGTGGGGTGAGATGTATGAGCCTCTGGTCGACGATCAATGGCCACACAACCCCCATTTTGCCGAAAATAGCCATGAATGACCATTTTCAATAATATCGAAGGCTAACACCTACGGATTTTTGACCAAGAAATGGTCACCACCAGAAATCCAAGAATGTGATCTACGACAAGGAAACATATGTGGGGTGAGGTGTATGAGCCTCTGGTCGACGATCAATGGCCACACAACCCCCATTTTGCCGAAAATAGCCATGAATGACCATTTTCAATAATACCGAAGGCTAACACGTACGAGTTTTTAACCAAGAAATGGTTTCCACTAGAAATCCAAGAATGTAATCTATGGCAATGAAACATATGTGGGGTGAGGTTTATGAGCCTCTAGTCGATGATAAATGGCCACACAACCCCCATTTTTTATGAAAATAGCCATGAGCGACCTTGAAAATAGCCATGAGCGACCATTTTCAATAATACTAGAGGCTAACACCTACGGATTTTAGACCAAGAAATGGTCTCCACCAGAAATCCAAGAATGTGATCTATGGCAAGGAAACATATGTGGGGTGAGGTGTATGAGCGTCTGGTCGATGATCAATGGCCACACAACCCCCATTTTTGTCGAAAATAGCCATGAACGACCATTTTCAATAATACCTAAGGCTAACACCTACGGATTTTTGACCAAGAAATGGTCTCCACCAGAAATCCAAGAATGTGATCTATGGCAAGGAAACATATGTGGGGTGAGGTGTATGAGCCTCTGGTCGACGATCAATGGCCACACAACCCTAATTTTTGTCGAAAATAGCCATGAACGACCATTTTCAATGACATTGAAGGCTAACACCTACGGATTTTTGACCAAGAAATGGTCTCCACCATAAATCCAAGAATGTGATCTATGGCAAGGAAACATATGTGTAGTGAGGTGTATGAGCCTCTGGTCGATGATCAATGGCCACACAACCCCCATTTTTGTCGAAAATAACCATGAATGACCATTTACAATAATACCGAAGGCTAACACCTACGGATTTTTGACCAAGAAATGGTCTCCACCAGAAATCCAAGAATGTGATCTATGGCAAGGAAACATATGTGGGGTGAGGTGTATGAGCCTCTGGTCGATGATCAATGGCCACACAACCCCCATTTTTGTCGAAAATAGCCATGAACGACCATTTTCAATAATATCGAAGGCTAACACCTACGGATTTTTGACCAAGAAATGGTCTCCACCAGAAATCCAAGAATGTGATCTATGGCAAGGAAACATATGTGGGGTGAGGTGTATGAGCGTCTGGTCGATGATCAATGGCCACACAACCCCCATTTTTGTCGAAAATAGCCATGAACGACCATTTTCAATAATACCGAAGGCTAACACCTACGGAATTTTGACCAAGAAATGGTCTCCACCAGAAATCCAAGAATGTGATCTATGGCAAGGAAACATATGTGGGGTGAGGTGTATGAGCCTCTAGTCGACGATCAATGGCCACACAACCCCCATTTTTTATGAAAATAGCCATGAGCGACCTTGAAAATAGCCATGAGCGACCATTTTCAATAATACTAGAGGCTAACACCTACGGATTTTAGACCAAGAAATGGTCTCCACCAGAAATCCAAGAATGTGATCTATGGCATGGAAACATATGTGGGGTGAGGTGTATGAGCGTCTGGTCGATGATCAATGGCCACACAACCCCCATTTTTGTCGAAAATAGCCATGAATGACCATTTTCAATAATACCGAAGGCTAACACCTACGGATTTTTGACCAAGAAATGGTCTCCACCAGAAATCCAAGAATGTGATCTATGGCAAGGAAACATATGTGGGGTGAGGTGTATGAGCCTCTGGTCGATGATCAATGGCCACACAACCCCCATTTTTGTCGAAAATAGCCATGAACGACCATTTTCAATAATATCGAAGGCTAACACCTACGGATTTTTGACCAAGAAATGGTCTCCACCAGAAATCCAAGAATGTGATCTACGACAAGGAAACATATGTGGGGTGAGGTGTATGAGCCTCTGGTCGATGATCAATGGCCACACAACCCCCATTTTGCCGAAAATAGCCATGAATGACCATTTTCAATAATATCGAAGGCTAACACCTACGGATTTTTGACCAAGAAATGGTCTCCACCAGAAATCCAAGAATGTGATCTACGACAAGGAAACATATGTGGGGTGAGGTGTATGAGCCTCTGGTCGACGATCAATGGCCACACAACCCCCATTTTGCCGAAAATAGCCATGAATGACCATTTTCAATAATACCGAAGGCTAACACGTACGAGTTTTTAACCAAGAAATGGTTTCCACCAGAAATCCAAGAATGTAATCTATGGCAAGGAAACATATGTGGGGTGAGGTTTATGAGCCTCTAGTCGATGATAAATGGCCACACAACCCCCATTTTTTATGAAAATAGCCATGAGCGACCTTGAAAATAGCCATGAGCGACCATTTTCAATAATACTAGAGGCTAACACCTACGAATTTTAGACCAAGAAATGGTCTCCACCAGAAATCCAAGAATGTGATCTATGGCAAGGAAACATATGTGGGGTGAGGTGTATGAGCATCTGGTCGATGATCAATGGCCACACAACCCCCATTTTTGTCGAAAATAGCCATGAACGACCATTTTCAATAATACCGAAGGCTAACACCTACGGATTTTTGACCAAGAAATGGTCTCCACCAGAAATCCAAGAATGTGATCTATGGCAAGGAAACATATGTGGGGTGAGGTGTATGAGCCTCTAGTCGATGATCAATGGCCACACAACCTCCATTTTTGTCGAAAATAGCCATGAACGACCATTTTCAATAATATCGAAGGCTAACACCTACTGATTTTTGACCAAGAAATGGTCTCCACCAGAAATCCAAGAATGTGATCTACGACAAGGAAACATATGTGGGGTGAGGTGTATGAGCCTCTGGTCGACGATCAATGGCCACACAACCCCCATTTTGCCGAAAATAGCCATGAATGACCATTTTCAATAATATCGAAGGCTAACACCTACGGATTTTTGACCAAGAAATGGTCTCCACCAGAAATCCAAGAATGTGATCTACGACAAGGAAACATATGTGGGGTGAGGTGTATGAGCCTCTGGTCGACGATCAATGGCCACACAACCCCCATTTTGCCGAAAATAGCCATGAATGACCATTTTCAATAATATCGAAGGCTAACACGTACGAGTTTTTAACCAAGAAATGGTTTCCACCAGAAATCCAAGAATGTAATCTATGGCAATGAAACATATGTGGGGTGAGGTGTATGAGCCTCTAGTCGATGATAAATGGCCACACAACCCCCATTTTTTATGAAAATAGCCATGAGCGACCTTGAAAATAGCCATGAGCGACCATTTTCAATAATACTAGAGGCTAACACCTACGGATTTTAGACCAAGAAATGGTCTCCACCAGAAATCCAAGAATGTGATCTATGGCAAGGAAACATATATGGGGTGAGGTGTATGAGCGTCTGGTCGATGATCAATGGCCACACAACCCCCATTTTTGTCGAAAATAGCCATGAACGACCATTTTCAATAATACCGAAGGCTAACACCTACGGATTTTTGACCAAGAAATGGTCTCCACCAGAAATCCAAGAATGTGATCTATGGCAAGGAAACATATGTGGGGTGAGGTGTATGAGCCTCTGGTCGATGATCAATGGCCACACAACCCCCATTTTTGTCGAAAATAGCCATGAACGATCATTTTCAATAATATCGAAGGCTAACACCTACGGATTTTTGACCAAGAAATGGTCTCCACCAGAAATCCAAGAATGTGATCTACGACAAGGAAACATATGTGGGGTGAGGTGTATGAGCCTCTGGTCGACGATCAATGGCCACACAACCCCCATTTTGCCGAAAATAGCCATGAATGACCATTTTCAATAATATCGAAGGCTAACACCTACGGATTTTTGACCAAGAAATGGTCTCCACCAGAAATCCAAGAATGTGATCTACGACAAGGAAACATATGTGGGGTGAGGTGTATGAGCCTCTGGTCGACGATCAATGGCCACACAACCCCCATTTTGCCGAAAATAGCCATGAATGACCATTTTCAATAATACCGAAGGCTAACACGTACGAGTTTTTAACCAAGAAATGGTTTCCACCAGAAATCCAAGAATGTAATCTATGGCAAGGAAACATATGTGGGGTGAGGTTTATGAGCCTCTAGTCGATGATAAATGGCCACACAACCCCCATTTTTTATGAAAATAGCCATGAGCGACCTTGAAAATAGCCATGAGCGACCATTTTCAATAATACTAGAGGCTAACACCTACGGATTTTAGACCAAGAAATGGTCTCCACCAGAAATCCAAGAATGTGATCTATGGCAAGGAAACATATGTGGGGTGAGGTGTATGAGCGTCTGGTCGATGATCAATGGCCACACAACCCCCATTTTTGTCGAAAATAGCCATGAACGACCATTTTCAATAATACCGAAGGCTAACACCTACGGATTTTTGACCAAGAAATGGTCTCCACCAGAAATCCAAGAATGTGATCTATGGCAAGGAAACATATGTGGGGTGAGGTGTATGAGCCTCTAGTCGATGATCAATGGCCACACAACCTCCATTTTTGTCGAAAATAGCCATGAACGACCATTTTCAATAATACCGAAGGCTAACACCTACGGATTTTTGACCAAGAAATGGTCTCCACCAGAAATCCAAGAATGTGATCTACGACAAGGAAACATATGTGGGGTGAGGTGTATGAGCCTCTGGTCGATGATCAATGGCCACACAACCCCCATTTTTGTCGAAAATAGCCATGAACGACCATTTTCAATAATATCGAAGGCTAACACCTACGGATTTTTGACCAAGAAATGGTCTCCACCAGAAATCCAAGAATGTGATCTACGACAAGGAAACATATGTGGGGTGAGGTGTATGAGCCTCTGGTCGACGATCAATGGCCACACAACCCCCATTTTGCCGAAAATAGCCATGAATGACCATTTTCAATAATATCGAAGGCTAACACCTACGGATTTTTGACCAAGAAATGGTCTCCACCAGAAATCCAAGAATGTGATCTACGACAAGGAAACATATGTGGGGTGAGGTGTATGAGCCTCTGGTCGACGATCAATGGCCACACAACCCCCATTTTGCCGAAAATAGCCATGAATGACCATTTTCAATAATACCGAAGGCTAACACGTACGAGTTTTTAACCAAGAAATGGTTTCCACCAGAAATCCAAGAATGTAATCTATGGCAAGGAAACATATGTGGGGTGAGGTTTATGAGCCTCTAGTCGATGATAAATGGCCACACAACCCCCATTTTTTATGAAAATAGCCATGAGCGACCTTGAAAATAGCCATGAGCGACCATTTTCAATAATACTAGAGGCTAACACCTACGGATTTTAGACCAAGAAATGGTCTCCACCAGAAATCCAAGAATGTGATCTATGGCAAGGAAACATATGTGGGGTGAGGTGTATGAGCGTCTGGTCGATGATCAATGGCCACACAACCCCCATTTTTGTCGAAAATAGCCATGAACGACCATTTTCAATAATACCGAAGGCTAACACCTACGGATTTTTGACCAAGAAATGGTCTCCACCAGAAATCCAAGAATGTGATCTATGGCAAGGAAACATATGTGGGGTGAGGTGTATGAGCCTCTGGTCGACGATCAATGGCCACACAACCCTAATTTTTGTCGAAAATAGCCATGAACGACCATTTTCAATGACATTGAAGGCTAACACCTACGGATTTTTGACCAAGAAATGGTCTCCACCATAAATCCAAGAATGTGATCTATGGCAAGGAAACGTATGTGTAGTGAGGTGTATGAGCCTCTGGTCGATGATCAATGGCCACACAACCCCCATTTTTGTCGAAAATAGCCATGAATGACCATTTACAATAATACCGAAGGCTAACACCTACGGATTTTTGACCAAGAAATGGTCTCCACCAGAAATCCAAGAATATGATCTATGGCAAGGAAACATATGTGGGGTGAGGTGTATGAGCCTCTGGTCGACGATCAATGGCCACACAACCCCCATTTTGCCGAAAATAGCCATGAATGACCATTTTCAATAATACCGAAGGCTAACACGTACGAGTTTTTAACCAAGAAATGGTCTCCACCAGAAATCCAAGAATGTAATCTATGGCAAGGAAACATATGTGGGGTGAGGTTTATGAGCCTCTAGTCGATGATAAATGGCCACACAAGCTCCATTTTTTTATGAAAATAGCCATGAGCGACCTTGAAAATAGCCATGAGCGACCATTTTCAATAATACTAGAGGCTAACACCTACGGATTTTAGACCAAGAAATGGTCTCCACCAGAAATCCAAGAATGTGATCTACGACAAGGAAACATATGTGGGGTGAGGTGTATGAGCCTCTGGTCGACGATCAATGGCCACACAACCCCCATTTTGCCGAAAATAGCCATGAATGACCATTTTCAATAATATCGAAGGCTAACACCTACGGATTTTTGACCAAGAAATGGTCTCCACCAGAAATCCAAGAATGTGATCTACGACAAGGAAACATATGTGGGGTGAGGTGTATGAGCCTCTGGTCGACGATCAATGGCCACACAACCCCCATTTTGCCGAAAATAGCCATGAATGACCATTTTCAATAATACCGAAGGCTAACACGTACGAGTTTTTAACCAAGAAATGGTTTCCACCAGAAATCCAAGAATGTATTCTATGGCAAGGAAACATATGTGGGGTGAGGTTTATGAGCCTCTAGTCGATGATAAATGGCCACACAACCCCCATTTTTTATGAAAATAGCCATGAGCGACCTTGAAAATAGCCATGAGCGACCATTTTCAATAATACTAGAGGCTAACACCTACGGATTTTAGACCAAGAAATGGTCTCCACCAGAAATCCAAGAATGTGATCTATGGCAAGGAAACATATGTGGGGTGAGGTGTATGAGCGTCTGGTCGATGATCAATGGCCACACAACCCCCATTTTTGTCGAAAATAGCCATGAACGACCATTTTCAATAATACCGAAGGCTAACACCTACGGATTTTTGACCAAGAAATGGTCTCCACCAGAAATCCAAGAATGTGATCTATGGCAAGGAAACATATGTGGGGTGAGGTGTATGAGCCTCTGGTCGACGATCAATGGCCACACAACCCTAATTTTTGTCGAAAATAGCCATGAACGACCATTTTCAATGACATTGAAGGCTAACACCTACGGATTTTTGACCAAGAAATGGTCTCCACCATAAATCCAAGAATGTGATCTATGGCAAGGAAAAGTATGTGTAGTGAGGTGTATGAGCCTCTAGTCGATGATCAATGGCCACACAACCCCCATTTTTGTCGAAAATAGCCATGAATGACCATTTACAATAATACCGAAGGCTAACACCTACGGATTTTTGACCAAGAAATGGTCTCCACCAGAAATCCAAGAATATGATCTATGGCAAGGAAACATATGTGGGGTGAGGTGTATGAGCCTCTGGTCGACGATCAATGGCCACACAACCCCCATTTTGCCGAAAATAGCCATGAATGACCATTTTCAATAATACCGAAGGCTAACACGTACGAGTTTTTAACCAAGAAATGGTCTCCACCAGAAATCCAAGAATGTAATCTATGGCAAGGAAACATATGTGGGGTGAGGTTTATGAGCCTCTAGTCGATGATAAATGGCCACACAAGCTCCATTTTTTATGAAAATAGCCATGAGCGACCTTGAAAATAGCCATGAGCGACCATTTTCAATAATACTAGAGGCTAACACCTACGGATTTTAGACCAAGAAATGGTCTCCACCAGAAATCCAAGAATGTGATCTATGGCAAGGAAACATATGTGGGGTGAGGTGTATGAGCCTCTAGTCGATGATCAATGGCCACACAACCCCCATTTTTGTCGAAAATAGCCATGAATGATCATTTTCAAAAATACCAAAGGCTAACACGTACGGATTTTTGACCAAGAAATGGTCTCCACCAGAAATCCAAGAATGTGATCTATGGCAAGGAAACATATGTGGGGTGAGGTGTACGAGCCTCTGGTCGATGATCAATGGCCACACAACCCCCATTTTGCCAAAAATAGCCATTAATGACCATTTTCAATAATACCGAAGGCTAACACGTACGAGTTTTTAACCAAGAAATGGTTTCCACCAGAAATCCAAGAATGTATTCTATGGCAAGGAAACATATGTGGGGTGAGGTTTATGAGCCTCTAGTCGATGATAAATGGCCACACAACCCCCATTTTTTATGAAAATAGCCATGAGCGACCTTGAAAATAGCCATGAGCGACCATTTTCAATAATACTAGAGGCTAACACCTACGGATTTTAGACCAAGAAATGGTCTCCACCAGAAATCCAAGAATGTGATCTATGGCAAGGAAACATATGTGGGGTGAGGTGTATGAGCGTCTGGTCGATGATCAATGGCCACACAACCCCCATTTTTGTCGAAAATAGCCATGAACGACCATTTTCAATAATACCGAAGGCTAACACCTACGGATTTTTGACCAAGAAATGGTCTCCACCAGAAATCCAAGAATGTGATCTATGGCAAGGAAACATATGTGGGGTGAGGTGTATGAGCCTCTGGTCGACGATCAATGGCCACACAACCCCCATTTTTTATGAAAATAGCCATGAGCGACCTTGAAAATAGCCATGAGCGACCATTTTCAATAATACTAGAGGCTAACACCTATGGATTTTAGACCAAGAAATGGTCTCCACTAGAAATCCAAGAATGTGATCTATGGCAAGGAAACATATGTGGGGTGAGGTGTATGAGCCTCTGGTCGATGATCAATGGCCACACAACCCCCATTTTTGTCGAAAATAGCCATGAACGACCATTTTCAATAATATCGAAGGCTAACACCTACGGATTTTTGACCAAGAAATGGTCTCCACCAGAAATCCAAGAATGTGATCTACGACAAGGAAACATATGTGGGGTGAGGTGTATGAGCCTCTGGTCGACGATCAATGGCCACACAACCCCCATTTTGCCGAAAATAGCCATGAATGACCATTTTCAATAATATCGAAGGCTAACACCTATGGATTTTTGACCAAGAAATGGTCTCCACCAGAAATCCAAGAATGTGATCTACGACAAGGAAACATATGTGGGGTGAGGTGTATGAGCCTCTGGTCGACGATCAATGGCCACACAACCCCCATTTTGCCGAAAATAGCCATGAATGACCATTTTCAATAATACCGAAGGCTAACACGTACGAGTTTTTAACCAAGAAATGGTTTCCACCAGAAATCCAAGAATGTAATCTATGGCAAGGAAACATATGTGGGGTGAGGTTTATGAGCCTCTAGTCGATGATAAATGGCCACACAACCCCCATTTTTTATGAAAATAGCCATGAGCGACCTTGAAAATAGCCATGAGCGACCATTTTCAATAATACTAGAGGCTAACACCTACGGATTTTAGACCAAGAAATGGTCTCCACCAGAAATCCAAGAATGTGATCTACGACAAGGAAACATATGTGGGGTGAGGTGTATGAGCCTCTGGTCGACGATCAATGGCCACAACCCCCATTTTTGTCGAAAATAGCCATGAACGACCATTTTCAATAATACCGAAGGCTAACACGTACGGATTTTTGACCAAGAAATGGTCTCCACCAGAAATCCAAGAATGTGATCTACGACAAGGAAACATATGTGGGGTGAGGTGTATGAGCCTCTGGTCGATGATCAATGGCCACACAACCTCCATTTTGTCGAAAATAGCCATGAACGACCATTTTCAATAATATCGAAGGCTAACACCTACGGATTTTTGACCAAGAAATGGTCTCCACCAGAAATCCAAGAATGTGATCTACGACAAGGAAACATATGTGAGGTGAGGTGTATGAGCCTCTGGTCGACGATCAATGGCCACACAACCCCCATTTTGCCGAAAATAGCCATGAATGACCATTTTCAATAATACCGAAGGCTAACACGTACGAGTTTTTAACCAAGAAATGGTTTCCACTAGAAATCCAAGAATGTAATCTATGGCAATGAAACATATGTGGGGTGAGGTTTATGAGCCTCTAGTCGATGATAAATGGCCACACAACCCCCATTTTTTATGAAAATAGCCATGAGCGACCTTGAAAATAGCCATGAGCGACCATTTTCAATAATACTAGAGGCTAACACCTACGGATTTTAGACCAAGAAATGGTCTCCACCAGAAATCCAAGAATGTGATCTATGGCAAGGAAACATATGTGGGGTGAGGTGTATGAGCGTCTGGTCGATGATCAATGGCCACACAACCCCCCATTTTTGTCGAAAATAGCCATGAACGACCATTTTCAATAATACCGAAGGCTAACACCTACGGATTTTTTACCAAGAAATGGTCTCCACCAGAAATCCAATAATGTGATCTATGGCAAGGAAACATATGTGGGGTGAGGTGTATGAGCCTCTAGTCGATGATGAATGGCCACACAACCCCCATTTTTGTCGAAAATAGCCATGAATGACCATTTTCAAAAATACCAAAGGCTAACACGTACTGATTTTTAACCAAGAAATGGTCTCCACCAGAAATCCAAGAATGTGATCTATGGCAAGGAAACATATGTGGGGTGAGGTGTACGAGCCTCTGGTCGATGATCAATGGCCACACAACCCCCATTTTGCCGAAAATAGCCATGAATGACCATTTTCAATAATACCGAAGGCTAACACGTACGAGTTTTTAACCAAGAAATGGTCTCCACCAGAAATCCAAGAATGTGATCTATGGCAAGGAAACATATGTGGGGTGAGGTGTATGAGCGTCTGGTCGATGATCAATGGCCACACAACCCCCATTTTTGTCGAAAATAGCCATGAACGACCATTTTCAATAATACCGAAGGCTAACACCTACGGATTTTTGACCAAGAAATGGTCTCCACCAGAAATCCAAGATTTTGATCTATGGCAAGGAAACATATGTGGGGTGAGGTGTATGAGCCTCTGGTCGATGATCAATGGCCACACAACCCTAATTTTTGTCGAAAATAGCCATGAACGACCATTTTCAATGACACTGAAGGCTAACACCTACGGATTTTTGACCAAGAAATGGTCTCCACCATAAATCCAAGAATGTGATCTATGGCAAGGAAACATATGTGTAGTGAGGTGTATGAGCCTCTGGTCGATGATCAATGGCCACACAACCCCCATTTTTGTCGAAAATAGCCATGAATGACCATTTACAATAATACCGAAGGCTAACACCTACGAATTTTTGACCAAGAAATGGTCTCCACCAGAAATCCAAGAATGTGATCTATGGCAAGGAAACATATGTGGGGTGAGGTGTATGAGCCTCTGGTCGACGATCAATGGCCACACAACCCCCATTTTGCCGAAAATAGCCATGAATGACCATTTTCAATAATTCCGAAGGCTAACACGTATGAGTTTTTAACCAAGAAATGGTCTCCACCAGAAATCCAAGAATGTAATCTATGGCAAGGAAACATATGTGGGGTGAGGTTTATGAGCCTCTAGTCGATGATAAATGGCCACACAACCCCCATTTTTATGAAAATAGCCATGAGCGACCTTGAAAATAGCCATGAGCGACCATTTTCAATAATACTAGAGGCTAACACCTACGGATTTTAGACCAAGAAATGGTCTCCACCAGAAATCCAAGAATGTGATCTATGGCAAGGAAACATATGTGGGGTGAGGTTTATGAGCCTCTGGTCGATGATGAATGGCCACACAACCCCCATTTTTGTCGAAAATAGCCATGAACGACCATTTTCAATAATACCAAAGGCTAACACCTACGGATTTTTGACCAAGAAATGGTCTCCACCAGAAATCCAAGAATGTGATCTATGGCAAGGAAACATATGTGGGGTGAGGTGTATGAGCCTCTGGTCGATGATCAATGGCCACACAACCCCCATTTTTGTCGAAAATAGCCATGAACGACCATTTTCAATAATATCGAAGGCTAACACCTACGGATTTTTGACCAAGAAATGGTCTCCACCAGAAATCCAAGAATGTGATCTATGGCAAGGAAACATATGTGGGGTGAGGTGTATGAGCCTCTGGTCGACGATCAATGGCCACACAACCCTAATTTTTGTCGAAAATAGCCATGAACGACCATTTTCAATAATACCGAAGGCTAACACGTACGAGTTTTTAACCAAGAAATGGTTTCCACCAGAAATCCAAGAATGTAATGTATGAGCCTCTGGTCGACGATCAATGGCCACACAACCCTAATTTTTGTCGAAAATAGCCATGAACGACCATTTTCAATGACACTGAAGGCTAACACCTACTGATTTTTGACCAAGAAATGGTCTCCACCATAAATCCAAGAATGTAATCTATGGCAAGGAAACATATGTGGGGTGAGGTTTATGAGCCTCTGGTCGAAGATCAATGGCCACACAACCCCCATTTTTGTCGAAAATAGCCATGAATGACCATTTTCAAAAATACCAAAGGCTAACACCTACGGATTTTTGCCCAAGAAATGGTCTCCACCAGAAATCCAAGAATGTGATCTATGGCAAGGAAACATATGTGGGGTGAGGTGTATGAGCCTCTGGTCGACGATCAATGGCCACACAACCCTAATTTTTGTCGAAAATAGCCATGAACGACCAGTTTCAATAATACCGAAGGCTAACACGTACGAGTTTTTAACCAAGAAATGGTTTCCACCAGAAATCCAAGAATGTAATCTATGGCAAGGAAACATATGTGGGGTGAGGTGTATGAGCCTCTGGTCGACGATCAATGGCCACACAACCCTAATTTTTGTCGAAAATAGCCATGAACGACCATTTTCAATGACACTGAAGGCTAACACCTACGGATTTTTGACTAAGAAATGGTCTCCACCATAAATCCAAGAATGTAATCTATGGCAAGGAAACATATGTGGGGTGAGGTTTATGAGCCTCTGGTCGAAGATCAATGGCCACACAACCCCCATTTTTGTCGAAAATAGCCATGAATGACCATTTTCAAAAATACCAAAGGCTAACACCTACGGATTTTTGCCCAAGAAATGGTCTCCACCAGAAATCCAAGAATGTGATCTATGGCAAGGAAACATATGTGGGGTGAGGTGTATGAGCCTCTGGTCGACGATCAATGGCCACACAACCCTAATTTTTGTCGAAAATAGCCATGAACGACCATTTTCAATGACACTGAAGGCTAACACCTACGGATTTTTGACCAAGAAATGGTCTCCACCATAAATCCAAGAATGTGATCTATGGCAAGGAAACATATGTGTAGTGAGGTGTATGAGCCTCTGGTCGAAGATCAATGGCCACACAACCCCCATTTTTGTCGAAAATAGCCATGAATGACCATTTACAATAATACCGAAGGCTAACACCTACGGATTTTTGACCAAGAAATGGTCTCCACCAGAAATCCAAGAATGTGATCTATGGCAAGGAAACATATGTGGGGTGAGGTGTACGAGCCTCTGGTCGATCATCAATGGCCACACAACCCCCATTTTTGTCGAAAATAGCCATGAACGACCATTTTCAATGACACTGAAGGCTAACACCTACAGATTTTTGACCAAGAAATGGTCTCCACCAGAAATCCAAGAATGTGATCTATGGCAAGGAAACATATGTGGGGTGAGGTGTACGAGCCTCTGGTCGATGATCAATGGCCACACAACCCCCATTTTGCCGAAAATAGCCATGAACGACCATTTTCAATAATACCGAAGGCTAACACGTACGAGTATTTAACCAAGAAATGGTCTCCACCAGAAATCCAAGAATGTGATCTATGGCAAGGAAACATATGTGGGGTGAGGTTTATGAGCCTCTAGTCGATGATAAATGGCCACACAACCCCCATTTTTTATGAAAATAGCCATGAGCGACCTTGAAAATAGCCATGAGCGACCATTTTCAATAATACTAGAGGCTAACACCTACGGATTTTAGGCCAAGAAATGGTCTCCACCAGAAATCCAAGAATGTGATCTACGACAAGGAAACATATGTGGGGTGAGGTGTATGAGCCTCTGGTCGACGATCAATGGCCACACAACCCCCATTTTGCCGAAAATAGCCATGAACGACCATTTTCAATAATACCGAAGGCTAACACGTACGAGTTTTTGACCAAGAAATGGTCTCCACCAAAAATCCAAGAATGTGATCTATGGCAAGGAAACATATGTGGGGTGAGATTTATGAGCCTCTAGTCGATGATAAATGGCCACACAACCCCCATTTTGCCGAAAATAGCCATGAATGACCATTTTCAATAATACCGAAGGCTAACACCTACGGATTTTTGACCAAGAAATGGTCTCCACCAGAAATCCAAGAATGTGATCTATGGCAAGGAAACATATGTGGGGTGAGGTGTATGAGCCTCTGGTCGACGATCAATGGCCACACAACCCTAATTTTTGTCGAAAATAGCCATGAACGACCATTTTCAATGACACTGAAGGCTAACACCTACGAATTTTTGACCAAGAAATGGTCTCCACCATAAATCCAAGAATGTGATCTATGGCAAGGAAACATATGTGGGGTGAGGTGTATGAGCGTCTGGTCGATGATCAATGGCCACACAACCCCCATTTTTGTCGAAAATAGCCATGAACGACCATTTTCAATAATATCGAAGGCTAACACCTACGGATTTTTGACCAAGAAATGGTCTCCACCAGAAATCCAAGAATGTGATCTACGACAAGGAAACATATGTGGGGTGAGGTGTATGAGCCTCTGGTCGACGATCAATGGCCACACAACCCCCATTTTTGTCGAAAATAGCCATGAATGACCATTTTCAAAAATACCAAAGGCTAACACGTACGGATTTTTGACCAAGAAATGGTCTCCACCAGAAATCCAAGAATGTGATCTATGGCAAGGAAACATATGTGGGGTGAGGTGTATGAGCCTCTGGTCGATGATCAATGGCCACACAACCCCCATTTTTGTCAAAAATAGCCATGAATGACCATTTACAATAATACCGAAGGCTAACACCTACGGATTTTTGACCAAGAAATGGTCTCCACCAGAAATCCAAGAATGTGATCTATGGCAAGGAAACATATGTGGGGTGAGGTGTATGAGCCTCTGGTCGATGATCAATGGCCACACAACCCCCATTTTTGTCGAAAATAGCCATGAACGACCATTTTCAATAATACCGAAGGCTAACACATACAAGTTTTTGACCAAGAAATGGTCTCCACCAAAAATCCAAGAATGTGATCTATGGCAAGGAAACATATGTGTAGTGAGGTGTACGAGCCTCTGGTCGATGATCAATGGCCACAGAACCCCCATTTTGCCGAAAATAGCCATGAACGACCATTTTCAATAATACCGAAGGCTAACACGTACGAGTTTTTGACCAAGAAATGGTCTCCACCAAAAATCCAAGAATGTGATCTATGGCAAGGAAACATATGTGTAGTGAGGTGTACGAGCCTTTGGTTGATGATCAATGGCCACACAACCCCCATTTTTGTCGAAAATAGCCATGAATGACCATTTTCAATAATACCGAAGGCTAACACCTACGGATTTTTGACCAAGAAATGGTCTCCACCAGAAATCCAAGAATGTGATCTATGGCAAGGAAACATATGTGGGGTGAGGTGTACGAGCCTCTGGTCGATGATCAATGGCCACACAACCCCCATTTTGCCGAAAATAGCCATGAACGACCATTTTCAATAATACCGAAGGCTAACACGTACGAGTTTTTAACCAAGAAATGGTCTCCACCAGAAATCCAAGAATGTGATCTATGGCAAGGAAACATATGTGGGGTGAGGTTTATGAGCCTCTAGTCGATGATAAATGGCCACACAACCCCCATTTTTTATGAAAATAGCCATGAGCGACCATTTTCAATAATACAAGAGGCTAACACCTACGGATTTTAGACCAAGAAATGGTCTCCACCAGAAATCCAAGAATGTGATCTATGGCAAGGAAACATATGTGGGGTGAGGTGTATGAGCGTCTGGTCGATGATCAATGGCCACACAACCCCCATTTTTGTCGAAAATAGCCATGAACGACCATTTTCAATAATACCGAAGGCTAACACCTACGGATTTTTGACCAAGAAATGGTCTCCACCAGAAATCCAAGAATGTGATCTATGGCAAGGAAACATATGTGGGGTGAGGTGTATGAGCCTCTGGTCGACGATCAATGGCCACACAACCCTAATTTTTGTCGAAAATAGCCATGAACGACCATTTTCAATGACACTGAAGGCTAACACCTACGGATTTTTGACCAAGAAATGGTCCCACCAGAAATCCAAGAATGTGATCTACGACAAGGAAACATATGTGGGGTGAGGTGTATGAGCCTCTGGTCGACGATCAATGGCCACACAACCCCCATTTTGCCGAAAATAGCCATGAATGACCATTTTCAATAATATCGAAGGCTAACACCTACGGATTTTTGACCAAGAAATGGTCTCCACCAGAAATCCAAGAATGTGATCTACGACAAGGAAACATATGTGGGGTGAGGTGTATGAGCCTCTGGTCGACGATCAATGGCCACACAACCCCCATTTTGCCGAAAATAGCCATGAATGACCATTTTCAATAATACCGAAGGCTAACACGTACGAGTTTTTAACCAAGAAATGGTTTCCACCAGAAATCCAAGAATGTAATCTATGGCAAGGAAACATATGTGGGGTGAGGTTTATGAGCCTCTAGTCGATGATAAATGGCCACACAACCCCCATTTTTTTATGAAAATAGCCATGAGCGACCTTGAAAATAGCCATGAGCGACCATTTTCAATAATACTAGAGGCTAACACCTACGGATTTTAGACCAAGAAATGGTCTCCACCAGAAATCCAAGAATGTGATCTATGGCAAGGAAACATATGTGGGGTGAGGTGTATGAGCGTCTGGTCGATGATCAATGGCCACACAACCCCCATTTTTGTCGAAAATAGCCATGAACGACCATTTTCAATAATACCGAAGGCTAACACGTACGAGGTTTTAACCAAGAAATGGTTTCCACCAGAAATCCAAGAATGTAATCTATGGCAAGGAAACATATGTGGGGTGAGGTGTATGAGCCTCTGGTCGATGATCAATGGCCACACAACCCCCATTTTTGTCGAAAATAGCCATGAGCGACCATTTTCAATAATACCAAAGGCTAACACCTACGGATTTTAGGCCAAGAAATGGTCTCCACCAGAAATCGAAGAATGTGATCTATGGCAAGGAAGCATATGTGGGGTGAGGTGTATGAGCGTCTGGTATTATTGAAAATGGTCGTTCATGGCTATTTTCGGCAAAATGGTGGTTGTGTGGCCATTGATCATCGACTAGAGGCTCGTACACCTCACCCCACATATGTTTCCTTGCCATAGATCACATTCTTGGATTTCTGGTGGAGACCATTTCTTGGTTAAAAACTCGTACGTGTTAGCCTTCGGTATTATTGAAAATGGTCGTTCATGGCTATTTTCGGCAAAATGGGGGTTGTGTGGCCATTCATCATCGACCAGAGGCTCATAAACCTCACCCCACATATGTTTCCTTGCCATAGATTACATTCTTGGATTTCTGGTGGAAACCATTTCTTGGTTAAAAACTCGTACGTGTTAGCCTTCGGTATTATTGAAAATGGTCATTCATGGCTATTTTCGGCAAAATGGGGGTTGTGTGGCCATTGATCATCGACCAGAGGCTCGTACACCTCACCCCACATATGTTTCCTTGCCATAGATCACATTCTTGGATTTCTGGTGGAGACCATTTCTTGGTCGAAAATCCGTACGTGTTAGCCTTTGGTATTTTTGAAAATGGTCATTCATGGCTATTTTCGACAAAAATGGGGGTTGTGTGGCCATTGATCATCGACTAGAGGCTCATACACCTCACCCCACATATGTTTCCTTGCCATAGATCACATTCTTGGATTTCTGGTGGAGACCATTTCTTGGTCAAAAATCCGTAGGTGTTAGCCTTCGGTATTATTGAAAATGGTCATTCATGGCTATTTTCGACAAAAATGGGGGTTGTGTGGCCATTGATCATCGACCAGATGCTCATACACCTCACCCCACATATGTTTCCTTGCCATAGATCACATTCTTGGATTTCTGGTGGAGACCATTTCTTGGTCTAAAATCCGTAGGTGTTAGCCTCTAGTATTATTGAAAATGGTCGCTCATGGCTATTCTCAAGGTCGCTCATGGCTATTTTCATAAAAAATGGGGGTTGTGTGGCCATTTATCATCGACTAGAGGCTCATAAACCTCACCCCACATATGTTTCCTTGCCATAGATTACATTCTTGGATTTCTGGTGGAGACCATTTCTTGGTTAAAAACTCGTACGTGTTAGCCTTCGGTATTATTGAAAATGGTCATTCATCGCTATTTTCGGCAAAATGGGGGTTGTGTGGCCATTGATCGTCGACCAGAGGCTCATACACCTCACCCCACATATGTTTCCTTGCCATAGATCACATTCTTGGATTTCTGGTGGAGACCATTTCTTGGTCAAAAATCCGTAGGTGTTAGCCTTCGGTATTATTGTAAATGGTCATTCATGGCTATTTTCGACAAAAATGGGGGTTGTGTGGCGATTGATCATCGACTGGAGGCTCATACACCTCACCCCACATATGTTTCCTTGCCATAGATCACATTCTTGGATTTCTGGTGGAGACCATTTCTTGGTAAAAAATCCGTAGGTGTTAGCCTTCGGTATTATTGAAAATGGTCGTTCATGGCTATTTTCGACAAAAATGGGGGTTGTGTGGCCATTGATCATCGACCAGACGCTCATACACCTCACCCCACATATGTTTCCTTGCCATAGATCACATTCTTGGATTTCTGGTGGGGACCATTTCTTGGTCTAAAATCCGTAGGTGTTAGCCTCTAGTATTATTGAAAATGGTCGCTCATGGCTATTTTCAAGGGCGCTCATGGCTATTTTCATAAAAAATGGGGGTTGTGTGGCCATTTATCATCGATTAGAGGCTCATAAACCTCACCCCACATATGTTTCATTGCCATAGATTACATTCTTGGATTTCTAGTGGAAACCATTTCTTGGTTAAAAACTCGTACGTGTTAGCCTTCGGTATTATTGAAAATGGTCATTCATGGCTATTTTCGGCAAAATGGGGGTTGTGTGGCCATTGATCGTTGACCAGAGGCTCATACACCTCACCCCACATATGTTTCCTTGTCGTAGATCACATTCTTGGATTTCTGGTGGAGACCATTTTTGGTCAAAAATCCGTAGGTGTTAGCCTTCGATATTATTGAAAATGGTCATTCATGGCTATTTTCGGCAAAATGGGGGTTGTGTGGCCATTGATCGTCGACCAGAGGCTCATACACCTCACCCCACATATGTTTCCTTGTCGTAGATCACATTCTTGGAATTCTGGTGGAGACCATTTCTTGGTCAAAAATCCGTAGGTGTTAGCCTTCGATATTATTGAAAATGGTTGTTCATGGCTATTTTCGACAAAAATGGAGGTTGTGTGGGCATTGATCATCGACCAGAGGCTCATACACCTCACCCCACATATGTTTCCTTGCCATAGATCACATTCTTGGATTTCTGGTGGAGACCATTTCTTGGTCAAAAATCCGTAGGTGTTAGCCTTCGGTATTATTGAAAATGGTCGTTCATGGCTATTTTCGACAAAAATGGGGGTTGTGTGGCCATTGATCATCGACCGGACGCTCATACACCTCACCCCACATATGTTTCCTTGCCATAGATCACATTCTTGGATTTCTGGTGGAGACCATTTCTTGGTCTAAAATCCGTAGGTGTTAGCCTCTAGTATTATTGAAAATGGTCGCTCATGGCTATTTTCAAGGTCGCTCATGGCTATTTTCATAAAAAAATGGGGGTTGTGTGGCCATTTATCATCGACTAGAGGCTCATAAACCTCACCCCACATATGTTTCCTTGCCATAGATTACATTCTTGGATTTCTGGTGGAAACCATTTCTTGGTTAAAAACTCGTACGTGTTAGCCTTCGGTATTATTGAAAATGGTCATTCATGGCTACAAAATGGGGGTTGTGTGGCCATTGATCGTCGACCAGAGGCTCATACACCTCACCCCACATATGTTTCCTTGTCATAGATCACATTCTTGGATTTCTGGTGGAGACCATTTCTTGGTCAAAAATCCGTAGGTGTTAGCCTTCGATATTATTGAAAATGGTCATTCATGGCTATTTTCGGCAAAATGGGGGTTGTGTGGCCATTGATCGTCGACCAGAGGCTCATAAACCTCACCCCACATATGTTTCCTTGTCGTAGATCACATTCTTGGATTTCTGGTGGAGACCATTTCTTGGTCAAAAATCCGTAGGTGTTAGCCATCGATATTATTGAAAATGGTCGTTCATGGCTATTTTCGACAAAAATGGGGGTTGTGTGGCCATTGATCATCGACCAGAGGCTCATACACCTCACCCCACATATGTTTCCTTGCCATAGATCACATTCTTGGATTTCTGGTGGAGACCATTTCTTGGTCAAAAATCCATAGGTGTTAGCCTTCGGTATTATTGAAAATGGTCGTTCATGGCTATTTTCGACAAAAATGGGGGTTGTGTGGCCATTGATCATCGACCAGACGCTCATACACCTCACCCCACATATGTTTCCTTGCCATAGATCACATTCTTGGATTTCTGGTGGAGACCATTTCTTGGTCTAAAATCCGTAGGTGTTAGCCTCTAGTATTATTGAAAATGGTCGCTCATGGCTATTTTCAAGGTCGCTCATGGCTATTTTCATAAAAAATGGGGGTTGTGTGGCCATTGATCGTCGACCAGAGGCTCATACACCTCACCCCACATATGTTTCCTTGCCATAGATCACATTCTTGGATTTCTGGTGGAGACCATTTCTTGGTCAAAAATCCGTAGGTGTTAGCCTTCGGTATTATTGAAAATGGTCGTTCATGGCTATTTTCGACAAAAATGGGGGTTGTGTGGCCATTGATCATCGACCAGACGCTCATACACCTCACCCCACATATGTTTCCTTGCCATAGATCACATTCTTGGATTTCTGGTGGAGACCATTTCTTGGTCTAAAATCCGTAGGTGTTAGCCTCTAGTATTATTGAAAATGGTCGCTCATGGCTATTTTCAAGGTCGCTCATGGCTATTTTCATAAAAAATGGGGGTTGTGTGGCCATTTATCATCGACTAGAGGCTCATAAACCTCACCCCACATATGTTTCCTTGCCATAGATTACATTCTTGGATTTCTGGTGGAAACCATTTCTTGGTTAAAAACTCGTACGTGTTAG
Organism: Zea mays; assembly: GCF_902167145.1. Classification (NCBI taxonomy): domain Eukaryota; kingdom Viridiplantae; phylum Streptophyta; class Magnoliopsida; order Poales; family Poaceae; genus Zea; species Zea mays. The sequence goes on from NW_023367381.1 coordinate 109,714, forward strand.
CCTTCGGTATTATTGAAAATGGTCATTCATGGCTATTTTTGGCAAAATGGGGGTTGTGTGGCCATTGATCATCGACCAGAGGCTCGTACACCTCACCCCACATATGTTTCCTTGCCATAGATCACATTATTGGATTTCTGGTGGAGACCATTTCTTGGTCAAAAATCCGTACGTGTTAGCCTTTGGTATTTTTGAAAATGATCATTCATGGCTATTTTCGACAAAAATGGGGGTTGTGTGGCCATTGATCATCGACTAGAGGCTCATACACCTCACCCCACATATGTTTCCTTGCCATAGATCACATTCTTGGATTTCTGGTGGAGACCATTTCTTGGTCAAAAATCCGTAGGTGTTAGCCTTCGGTATTATTGAAAATGGTCGTTCATGGCTATTTTCGACAAAAATGGGGGTTGTGTGGCCATTGATCATCGACCAGACGCTCATACACCTCACCCCACATATGTTTCCTTGCCATAGATCACATTCTTGGATTTTTGGTGGAGACCATTTCTTGGTCTAAAATTCGTAGGTGTTAGCCTCTAGTATTATTGAAAATGGTCGCTTATGGCTATTTTCAAGGTCGCTCATGGCTATTTTCATAAAAAATGGGGGTTGTGTGGCCATTTATCATCGACTAGAGGCTCATAAACCTCACCCCACATATGTTTCCTTGCCATAGATTACATTCTTGGATTTCTGGTGGAAACCATTTCTTGGTTAAAAACTCGTACGTGTTAGCCTTTGGTATTATTGAAAATGGTCATTCATGGCTATTTTTGGCAAAATGGGGGTTGTGTGGCCATTGATCATCGACCAGAGGCTCGTACACCTCACCCCACATATGTTTCCTTGCCATAGATCATGTTATTGGATTTCTGGTGGAGACCATTTCTTGGTCAAAAATCCGTACGTGTTAGCCTTTGGTATTTTTGAAAATGATCATTCATGGCTATTTTCGAAAAAATGGGGGTTGTGTGGCCATTGATCATCGACTAGAGGCTCATACACCTCACCCCACATATGTTTCCTTGCCATAGATCACATTCTTGGATTTCTGGTGGAGACCATTTCTTGGTCAAAAATCCGTAGGTGTTAGCCTTCGGTATTATTGAAAATGGTCATTCATGGCTATTTTCGACAAAAATGGGGGTTGTGTGGCCATTGATCATCGACCAGACGCTCATACACCTCACCCCACATATGTTTCCTTGCCATCGATCACATTCTTGGATTTCTGGTGGAGACCATTTCTTGGTCTAAAATCCGTAGGTGTTAGCCTCTAGTATTATTGAAAATGGTCGCTCATGGCTATTTTCAAGGTCGCTCATGGCTATTTTCATAAAAAATGGAGCTTGTATGGCCATTTATCATCGACTAGAGGCTCATAAACCTCACCCCACATATAATTCCTTGCCATAGATTACATACTTGGATTTCTGGTGGAGACCATTTCTTGGTTAAAAACTCGTACGTGTTAGCCTTCGGTATTATTGAAAATGGTCATTCATGGCTATTTTCGGCAAAATGGGGGTTGTGTGGCCATTGATCGTCGACCAGAGGCTCATACACCTCACCCCACATATGTTTCCTTGCCATAGATCATATTCTTGGATTTCTGGTGGAGACCATTTCTTGGTCAAAAATCCGTAGGTGTTAGCCTTCGGTATTATTGTAAATGGTCATTCATGGCTATTTTCGACAAAAATGGGGGTTGTGTGGCCATTGATCATCGACCAGAGGCTCATACACCTCACTACACATATGTTTCCTTGCCATAGATCACATTCTTGGATTTACTGTGGAGACCATTTCTTGGTCAAAAATCCGTAGGTGTTAGCCTTCAATGTCATTGAAAATGGTCGTTCATGGCTATTTTCGACAAAAATTAGGGTTGTGTGGCCATTGATCGTCGACCAGAGGCTCATACACCTCACCCCACATATGTTTCCTTGCCATAGATCACATTCTTGGATTTCTGGTGGAGACCATTTCTTGGTCAAAAATCCGTAGGTGTTAGCCTTCGGTATTATTGAAAATGGTCGTTCATGGCTATTTTCGACAAAAATGGGGGTTGTGTGGCCATTGATCATCGAACAGACGCTCATACACCTCACCCCACATATGTTTCCTTGCCATAGATCACATTCTTGGATTTCTGGTGGAGACCATTTCTTGGTTAAAAACTCGTAGGTGTTAGCCTTCGGTATTATTGAAAATGGTCATTCATGGCTATTTTCGGCAAAATGGGGGTTGTGTGGCCATTGATCATCGACCGGAGGCTCGTACACCTCACCCCACATATGTTTCCTTGCCATAGATCACATTCTTGGATTTCTGGTGGAGACCATTTCTTGGTTAAAAATCCGTACGTGTTAGCCTTTGGTATTTTTGAAAATGGTCATTCATGGCTATTTTCGACAAAAATGGGGGTTGTGTGGCCATTGATCATCGACTAGAGACTCATACACCTCACCCCACATATGTTTCCTTGCCATAGATCACATTCTTGGATTTCTGGTGGAGACCATTTCTTGGTAAAAAATCCGTAGGTGTTAGCCTTCGGTATTATTGAAAATGGTCGTTCATGGCTATTTTCGACAAAAATGGGGGTTGTGTGGCCATTGATCATCGACCAGACGCTCATACACCTCACCCCACATATGTTTCCTTGTCATAGATCACATTCTTGGATTTCTGGTGGAGACCATTTCTTGGTCTAAAATCCGTAGATGTTAGCCTCTAGTATTATTGAAAATGGTCGCTCATGGCTATTTTCAAGGTCGCTCATGGCTATTTTCATAAAAAATGGGGGTTGTGTGGCCATTTATCATCGACTAGAGGCTCATAAACCTCACCCCACATATGTTTCATTGCCATAGATTACATTCTTGGATTTCTGGTGGAAACCATTTCTTGGTTAAAAACTCGTACGTGTTAGCCTTCGATATTATTGAAAATGGTCATTCATGGCTATTTTCGGCAAAATGGGGGTTGTGTGGCCATTGATCGTCGACCAGAGGCTCATACACCTCACCCCACATATGTTTCCTTGTCGTAGATCACATTCTTGGATTTCTGGTGGAGACCATTTCTTGGTCAAAAATCCGTAGGTGTTAGCCTTCGATATTATTGAAAATGGTCATTCATGGCTATTTTCGGCAAAATGGGGGTTGTGTGGCCATTGATCGTCGACCAGAGGCTCATACACCTCACCCCACATATGTTTCCTTGTCGTAGATCACATTCTTGGATTTCTGGTGGAGACCATTTCTTGTTCAAAAATCAGTAGGTGTTAGCCTTCGATATTATTGAAAATGGTCGTTCATGGCTATTTTCGACAAAAATGGAGGTTGTGTGGCCATTGATCATCGACCAGAGGCTCATACACCTCACCCCACATATGTTTCCTTGCCATAGATCACATTCTTGGATTTCTGGTGGAGACCATTTCTTGGTCAAAAATCCGTAGGTGTTAGCCTCCAGTATTATTGAAAATGGTCGTTCATGGCTATTTTCGACAAAAATGGGGGTTGTGTGGCCATTGATCATCGACCAGACGCTCATACACCTCACCCCACATATGTTTCCTTGCCATAGATCACATTCTTGGATTTCTGGTGGAGACCATTTCTTGGTCTAAAATCCGTAGGTGTTAGCCTCTAGTATTATTGAAAATGGTCGCTCATGGCTATTTTCAAGGTCGCTCATGGCTATTTTCATAAAAAATGGGGGTTGTGTGGCCATTTATCATCGACTAGAGGCTCATAAACCTCACCCCACATATGTTTCCTTGCCATAGATTACATTCTTGGATTTCTGGTGGAAACCATTTCTTGGTTAAAAACTCGTACGTGTTAGCCTTCTGTATTATTGAAAATGGTCATTCATGGCTATTTTCGGCAAAATGGGGGTTGTGTGGCCATTGATCGTCGACCAGAGGCTCATACACCTCACCCCACATATGTTTCCTTGTCGTAGATCACATTCTTGGATTTCTGGTGGAGACCATTTCTTGGTCAAAAATCCGTAGGTGTTAGCCTTCGATATTATTGAAAATGGTCATTCATGGCTATTTTCTGCAAAATGGGGGTTGTGTGGCCATTGATCGTCGACCAGAGGCTCATACACCTCACCCCACATATGTTT